>NC_057812.1:50687897-50688610 GCF_018294505.1 Triticum aestivum | reverse complement strand
AGGGTCCTTTGAAGTGCAATAAGTGTGTAATTACGTGACACCTCTGAAATAGTTCTAGGACCTATGTGACACTTCTGAAATGGTTTGAGAATCTAGATGACACATATATTGCACTCTGAGGACCTATATGATGATTTTCATAGTTCAAGGACCTACATGGACGTAGTGTCTAGTGATGAAAATATCACCATCATTATGGGGTTTGTTTCCCAAGACCCCAATGGAAAACATTACCATAAGTTTTAACATTAAAATTCTTCATGGTCGAGTGCAAGAAGCCTTCCTTCAAGTACATATGGCTAACATCTCTAAAATTCTTCGCGGTCGACCATAAGAGGACCGGAACCGAGGATATAAAGTATGCATCGACGGTTATATGGGACATAGTGTCTAGTGATAATGAAAATAACAGGTTTTCCAAGATCCCTAGTGATAAAACTTACAAATCAATATAATCTGAAGTTCTTCATGGACTGAAGAAAGAGGCACGCCTTCGAGTACATATGGCTGCTATCTCTAAAGTTCTTTGCGGTCGACCATAAGAGGACCGGAACCGAGGATATAAAGTGCGAATCAACGATTATATGGGACGTAGTGTCTAGCGATGACAATATCATAATAATTGTAAGGTTGGTTTCCCGACATCCCCAAGTGAGAAGTCTTACCGGTCGATATAACATTAAAGTTCTTCAATGTCGAGTGCAAGAGGCCCG
>NC_057812.1:50685100-50686767 GCF_018294505.1 Triticum aestivum | reverse complement strand
GAACTGTTACCGGTCGATATAACATTGAAGTTTTTCAATGTCGAGTGCAAGAGGCCCGGCTTCAGGTACATATGGATGTTATCTCTAAATTAAAGTTCTTCGCAGTCGACCATAAGAGGACCGTAACCGAGGATATAAAGTGCGCACCAACAGTTATATGGGACGTAGTGTCTAGTGATAAAATATCACAATCATTATGGGGTTTGTTTCCCATGACCACAATGGAAAACATTGCCGTAAGTTTTAACATTAAAGTTCTTCATGGTCGAGTGCAAGAGGCCTGCCTTCGAGTACATATGGCTGACATCTGTAAAGTTCTTTGCGGTCGACCATAAGAGGACCGGAACCAAGGATATAAAGTGTGCATTGACGGTTATATGGGACATAGTGTCTAGTGACTATGAAAATAACACAATACTAGTGGGGTTGGTTTTCCAAGATCCCTAGTGATAAAACTTACCAATCAATATAATATTAAAGTTCTTCATGGTCGGGAGAAAGAGGCCCGCCATCGAGTACATATGGCTGCTATCTCTAATGTTCTTTGCGGTCGACTGTGACGCCCCGAGACCGATGTGCCAGGTGTTTTCCAATTATTTCGCTGTCTTTGCTTGCGTGCTGCATCTTGTCATGTCATCTTGTGCATTGCATCATCATGTTTTCAAAACTTGCATCCGTCTGGGTTCCCCCAGTTCCATCCGTTGTCCGCTCTAAGCCCAGACACACTTGCACGCGCCTGCAGCATGTCCGAAATATTATTTTATATGTGGCCGTAAAATGTTCTCGGATTGGGTTGAAAGTTGGCGTGTGGTCTTATTATAGTGTAGATAGACCTCCTGTCAAGTTTCATCGCATTCGGAGTTCGTTTGATAGCCCAACCGTTAAACTATAGCAACAATATAGTCGGTCAAATCGTCGGACGTTTTCGGTCTCCAGAAACAGTCGTCGGGCCTCTCTCTCTTCTCTTCTCTCAGCCTGAGGCCTTCTGCAAAGTCCACTACCTACCGCCGGGCCTAGCCTAAGCTCTCTCGTCAGCCCGCGGCCCTCCTCTCGCGCGCGTCCGAAAGTTGTCCCGGACCCGACCCGGACAGTCGTCACCGTTGGATCCGGATCAACCCCAAACATCTATAAAACATCTTCGTTTTGTTAGTTGGGCCCCCTAATCTAATTATCCGGGATGGTCCGATTACGATCGGATGGACCGAATAGCCCCTAACCTAATCCGTTATAGGATCTCTTTGTTATCCGGCATTTGTTATAGGATCTCTTTGTGCCTTGATAAACTCAGGATAAACAATAGTTAGTACACCAATTCAGAGCTTCTTCCAATTAGTATGAATTTATCAATCTTTTTTTACGTTGGACTGAACATGGAAGAATTCCTTAGAAAAAAAAGTATGCCAAATTGATGAAAAGGGAAGAAATGAATGCAGTTGCTGCAATTGTAATGCTAGATTTTAAATGCAATAAATGGAGGTAGTGACACACTGTTTTAGCTTTATGAGTTGGGTAAAGGTGTCTCCAGTCTAGTATGGATCTTGCTGTAGATAAGATACTTCCTTGCAAATATTTGTCATTGTGGTTTTCTAAACAACCATTTTCTCAAAATAGTCATCTACAATTTTCTCAAGATTATTGAAGTATACAATTAATAGGATTTCATTCAT
>NC_057812.1:50451920-50650542 GCF_018294505.1 Triticum aestivum | reverse complement strand
GGTGCTATTTGGGAGGACTCTGAAATCTACGCCCATGTGAATTTCTATGCCAAGGCCAAGAATGGCCCAAAGAAGAATGATGGCAAGGTACTTGTGTTTGCTGAGTTGCATCAGATTGGCCGGCGTCTCAATGCTATGGTTCTTACCTGCTTTCGCTTCCTGGATGGGAGCAACCAAATATGTATGTATATTTAGATCTTAATTCATGTTTCTTTCTTTCTTTCTTTCTTTTTTCTTTGCAGAATTGCTCAGATAACCCGTCATTAACTTTGCAGGTGGACAACGTGATAAACTTCGAAACCCTCTTATCAGGCAAAACCAGGATATTGGTCACTGCTATGCATGTACTGAACAAATTAAGCATCCTGATGGATCGAGCTACAAGGCTGGACATATTGTCTGCACGTTGTATTATCTTGACAACTACACAGTTGTTTGAATGCAAACACGCTGAATTATTTGGTTATTTAACATACGCACTGTCAACTGTTCTCAAACTTTTGGTGAAGATGCATGCATGGGCTTGGAATCTTGAGAAACTTGGAAACTTCACTATTGTATCTGCTTACAAGGCTCTAGTTTCTAAAAGGGCCACAAGTGATGAACCGTCGAGCTTGGGAGAGAAGGTCAATATTGCTGGAATAAACTTTGGAAACTTGCTGTCCTGGCTAAGGTCATGGCTTTATCCCATGCAGAGCTGTGCTTCGGGACTGGCACATTGACTGTATCACGTTCTGTGAGACATGCAGTATGGAACGCACTGGTACATGCTCTGTTTGAATGCACCTGGCTTTGGATCTTTTGGCAGGAATTAAAAGAGAAGGTTGATGTTGAAGTGTCTAATCTACACCTAGTCTTGGTATCATTGAAGGCCAAATTCTGAATGAATGGGAAGCATGCATGATTTTATGTTGGGCTATATGGACTGGGCAGATTGCTTGTGATCATGGTGAAGGGGGCAGGTCAGTTCTAGCTTCTGCTCAATGGACCATGGACGCTTGGGTGGACATTGCCCAAGTGGGGATGGTCAACCAAAGCATATCTGCCCAGAAGCTGTGGATTCCACCTGAAGAAGGTTTTTGAAGTTCAAAATGCAATCGCAAGCTATGTTGAAGGCAGAAGGAATGGTGGCACTGGTCCTACTATCCGATATCATGAAGGGAAAGCTGATATCCGTGCACCAGGTCGCTGGTATGAGTATGATGTGAGCCCACAAGCAATGGAAGCTTATGCAATTCGTGACGCTGTCAGACTGGCAATGGATCTTGGTAAGCAACATGTGATCATCGAAAGTGATGCTAAGGAAGTTGCCCAAATGTGCAATATTGGAGACCTTCGAGCATAGGCCATCGTTGTGCCAGGAAAACTAGTTAGGTGGAAAAGTTGAATCTGGATCAACTATATTCCAGTGTTTCTCAGCGATTGTCTGAGCACTGCTTGTAACCCCCCCTCCCCCTGGATTAATGTAAGCTGAAGTTTTACGAAAAAATGTTTGTTTCTATGTGTGTATTTTTTGGGTAGCAATGTGCTCCTTGTTTGTTGAGATGGCATGTCTTGTCTCAGCACTTGAGTACATCAAATGATCAAAATTCGAACATAACTTAGGGTTGGGGATGGATGTTTATTCATATGTGATGCAATAAAAATATACATAACATAATGGTTTCCTTGTTTCCAGTGATTTGTGTCACTTGTTTGCTACGTATATATGTTTGATCTTTCGTTTGAGGGGTAAGATTCTCGTGGCTGGATGGTATAACCTAGTTGCAAGAATCTGCAGCAACACGCTTCACCAGGAGAGTGGATTTTCTACCATGCACCTCATTTATTGTTTTGTGGCACCAATGACATCATTTATGTTGTTTTCTCTACTTACTAAGTTTCATTCAAATAAATAGATGTCTAATGTATGTTGAAGTGAAAGTTTGATTTACATTCTGTTTGCATAATTGTTTTTTACAAGATCTTTAAAACATGACTAATATTGAATATGTTTTTTGGAAATTAGTTTTTAGATAACTAAATAACCATGCTTCAAACTTGTTTCGTACAATTGTTTTAATTCCATGCAAAAAAATAATAATGTTGCATTCTATTTTGTAAAGAAAAAAAAATCTAACTATTACACTATTGCTCGCGGTGTTCCGTTGTGTATCATAATGTTACATTGTCTGCCGATGTGTATCAAATTAATTCTTCTTAATTTTACAGTGTTTCACCATGTTTTAGAACATGAATTTTAAAACTTGTTAAAATATATTCAAAAGTGGTCTCGTTTTAAAGTTCTCGTTGTCATAAACACAAATATGCAAACGGGTCATAGATTATACTTTTGATTCAAAAGATAAAGTAGATTTTAACTTGGAAATAGAATAAAAAAGTATGGGATGATGGAGCCTAGCCGGGACAGTGTGCTTTCATGTGTCAGAGAAAGAGGTAGCAAGTATCAGCAGCATTAAACCATCAATGCATGGCATCGGATCTTCAAGAAAAATCAACGGCTCTCCATTGCACGGTACCTCCCCTGCATGGGAGAATTGCTTTCCTCGCTTCACCAGCTCTCCTCTCTGTTTTGCATTCTTGTTGGTGAGCGATCTAATCTAGATACAATCGTCACTTGCATCTTCTTTGTGTTCTGGGATGGGTGGAACATAGCATTCTTCATTTCTTCCTTTTAGAATCTTCTCCTTTTGCTTTCTAGTCTTGTGTCCTCTCACTTAAATCACCATCATTTGTTAGTCTTTAACACCCTAAAAGAGCCGCACCTCATGGTTGTTGTGTGTGGTGCCATGGACTTAGTGGGGGATGCAACGGGGGGCTCAAACGACGGTTTGTGTAGCGGCACTGAGCATGCCATCTTCTGTGAGGTACTTGCCAACCCTTTTCACCGGCGGTTTGTTGGTTGTCGCCCTTCCCGACGTCATCATTGTGGTAGCGTGATGAGTACCTGGTCCTTCTCCCTTGTGGTAGTGCTCGCTCTATTTGCTTGATGTTCACCTCAAGCTCGTTGCTTCTTCAAATTTTGCATGTCGTCCCTTGTGCTTATCCCCTCCTCATCCGAGCACCGAACGACCACATCTTCATGGCCGCCGAGGTTTGATCCGTTGATGTGTGGCCCTGGCATTCATCTATTCTGCTCCTGCGACCTCAAGGCCACACCTTTTGCTTGTTCTAGGTTGAACGCACCCCTCCCTCGACGGTGTGGCATCCTTCGAACCAAGACGAGGTGGGAGGGTCCCCTTCGTCGAGGGTGGAGGGGGTGTGGGTGTGGTATCTTCTCGGTTCTCAGTGCAGGCGTTTGGCGAGGTCGTTTGTTCTCCGATAGTGTTTTGAGTAAGTAGGGCATCTCATTGTGCAAGCAGTGCTTTTTTGTGCTTGTAGTGTGTGTTGTGCTATAAGTTGTGTTCCCAGCTCCCTTATATCTCTGGACCGTTGGTGTTTTTCTTTCTTTGTCAGGTATGTTTTTTTTGCGGGAAAACTCCCAATCTATTCATCTTCAATCATGACAGTACAACGAACACCAGAAATAAAAATTACATCCAGATCCGTAAACAACCTAGCGACGACTACAAGCACCGAAGCGAGCCAAAGGCGCACCGCCGTCATCGCCCTCCATCGCCAGAGCCGGACACAACTTGTTGTAGTAGACAGTCGGGTAGTCGTCGTACTAAGCCCCATAGGACCAGCACCCCAGAACAGCAACCGCCGCCGATGAAAAATAACTTAGATCGGAAGGGTCCAAACCGAAGACACACGAACGTAGACGAACAACAACGAGATCCGAGCAAATCCACCAAAGATAGATCTGCCGGAGACACACCTCCACACGCCCATCAACGATGCTAGACGCACCGCCGGAACGGGGGCTAGGTGGGGAGACCTTCATTTTATCTTCAGGGAGCCGCCGCCATCTCACCTTCCTGAGTAGGACACAAACCCTAGCAAGATTGAAAAAAACGACTAAAAAGGGAGCCCTCCCGCCGGCCCTTGCCAGGATCCACCGTGCCTCCATGGCCCTAGGGCACCGGAGACGAGGCAGACCTGCGCCGATGCCGGCGAGAGGCACGGACCCTAACTTTCTTTCTTGAAGGAGGAGGAGGAGGCGGAGCCCTGGCTCTAGGTATTTGGCCTAGCTCTCGTGCGCCTAAACAGAAGCTAAGAAAATCTTGTCATGTATGTTTAATGTTGTATTGGTCAAACAACAAACACACCTGATGTTGTATTGGTGGCTGTAATCCTGGCTGGTTTATTTCGCAAAAAAAATCCTGGCTGGTTTATTGCTTCGTTAATTCAAAATCGAGCTTAGTTTGAGCCTTATGTCTAAAAGAGCTGTGCCTGATGGCTCAATTGTTAGATTAACCGTTTTATAACGGGCCTCCATTGATGTGTCTAGGATAACCCGTCAGTAAGAATATTATCACTGATGGGGAACCGAAGTTACCTGGCCCTTTCATACCGTTTAATTTCGTACAAAAATGTAGTTTCTTTTTCCGAGAGAAAGAAAAATGTAGTTATGACAGGCTTCTTTGGCACCCTCAATGGTAACCTTTTTTTTCTAGATCAACTCTCAGTGGCGACTTTTTTTTAGAAGACCCTCAGTGGTGACCTAATAATATACTGCTGACTTTTTTTAGAAGACCCTCAATGATGACCTAATAATATACTGCTGACTTATTTTTTGAGGCGTGAAATATACTGCTTATTTTAGGGGGTATAATATACTGCTGACTGTCCAACCAATTCTACTTCTTTTTAGACAAGTCCAACCAATTCTACCGACGGGTCATGTTTTTTTTCGAGAAATTTGACGGGGTCATGTTCTTCTTCGGCCCATCGGTGCAGCAGCCCACTGTAACTATCTGTAGCCCAAGCCCACTTTCGCCCCGCCGCCACCCCCCTCCCCGGAATTCCCCACGAAGCAACCCTCTCGCTCTCTCTCGACCGATCGACAGCCACCGCACTGCCGAATGCGCTAAGCACCCTCCCAACCCTCGACGCTTCCGCACCGCCCCACCCCCATCTTGAGAACTGCCGGCCAGACGTCGGCGCGAGGTCCCTCGGCAGCAATGGCGACGACTCCTGTGCGGGGCTAGAGCGTCACTCCGGCCCTTTCGGATGCGCCGCTGGCCGTGGCCCTGTGTCACCGCGTGCGGTTGCCGGCTGCGGCTTGGTGGTGCGCCCCTTCGCCTCCGGCGCCGACAGGACAGCGGATACTTTTCATTAGAGGCTTCTCTCTTGAAAGAAAGCATACAATGGGTAAACAAATTACTGTTGAGCAACTGATAGAAAAACGCATTGTTATGACGATATCTAAGACCATGATCATGTATATATAGGCATCACATCCGTGACAAGTAGACCGACTCCTGTCTGCATCTACTAATATTACTCCACACATCGACCGCTATGCAGCATGCATCTAGTGTATTAAGTTAACAAGAACGGAGTAACACCTTAAGCAAGATGACATGATATACAGGGATAGATCCAAATAATATGAACAAACCCCATCTTTTTATCCTTAATTGAAACAATACAAATACGTGACATGTCCCTTTCTGTCACTGGTAATAAGCACCGCAAGATTGAATCCATTACAAAGCACCTCTTTCATGGCAAGAAAAATCAATCTAGTTGGCCAAACCAAATAAATAGATCAAAGAGAAATACAAAGCTATCTTAATCATGCATAAAAGAGTTCAGAGAAGACTTAAATAATACTCATAGATAATCTAATCATAAATCCACAATTCATCGGATCTCAACAAACACACCGCAAAAGAAGATTATATCGAATAGATCTCCAAAAACATCGAGGAGAACATTGTATTGAAGATCAAAGAGAGAAGAAGCCATCTAGCTACTAGCTATGGACCCGTAGGTCTGTGGTAAATTACTCACACATAATCGGAAGGGTGGCAAGGTTGATGTAGAAGCCCTTCATGGTCGAATCCCCCTCCAGCGGAGTACCGAAAAAGGTCTCTAGATGGGATCTCACGAAGACAGAAACTTGCGATGCCGGAAAAGTTTTTTTGGTGTGCCCCCTGTTTACAGGGAATATTTGAGAATTTATAGAAGAAGAATTTGGGTTAGAGGATCCACACGAGGGGTCCACAAGCTTGGGAGGCGCGCCACCTGAGCTTGTCATTGACTCGTGGCCTTTCTGGCATTCTCCCGAAGTTTTCAGAGTGTCTTGTGGTCCAAGAAAAATCTTCAAAAAAGTTTCGGTCCGTTTGGTATTGATTTTATGTAAAGACAAAAATAAGGAAAAAACAACAACTGAAACTTGGCACTAGGTTAATAGGTTAGTCCCAAAAACGATATAAAATAGCATAATAATGCATATAAAACATCCAAAATTGATAATATAATAGCATGAAATAAAATAAATTATATATACGTTGGAGATGTATCAATTTTTTTAGCCAACAAAGCTATGTTCTATATTGATGTATCACAATGTTTATATGAATGATGGATGGGTCATGAGGAGTGCCCAACCACAAATACCTCCCTTGAGGAAGAGAAACACCATACGTAGCTATGGTATGAGCTTCAAAGTTAGAAGCTCGAGGTTCAAATAAGAACTTATAAGATGTAAAAACACTAGAAGTTTCTAGAATCTCTTTCACAATCCCACCATAGACGGAAGGAGGTCCAAAGGCTAGTGTGGTTGTTTGGGCCTTGGATGGGCCAGACGCTCGGTCCAACTCGACACCCTCAGGCTAGGTCGAGGGCCCATCTCCACCACCCCGTCCCCCCGTGTTTCCTCTTCCTCCAGCCCCAGTCGCCTCGTCCGGTGCTTGCTCTCCCCTCCCTCCCATCCCGGCGCCCCTTCCCCGACGCGCCCTGCCGCCGGCACCCGGCAGATTCGCCGATCCAAGCACAACCCGAATGGAGCCGGCGGAGGCGGGAGGCGGCATCGCCGCCACGAGGAGCAGCCCGGCCGCCGTGCAGGCCACCGAGGACGACGCCGCAGCGAGCACGCTGTAACGCCCCCGCCTCCTCCCTCTCCCGCTTACATTTTCTTCCTTCCCAGCCACTGTGGTCACCACTGACATCAGTCTTAGGATTTTCCTGTTGGACTAGTAAATTGTCGAGCAACATGGTACTGAACTTGTCACTGATTTGGTGGAATAATGTGTTCGGAGAGCACTGAATTTGTCACCGATTTGGTGGAATATTGTGTTCGGAGAGCACTTAGCAGTAGTTCTAAAGAAAAAATATCTTATCTTACTCACCGAGATTGTTCCCTTTCACTCAGGACCGATGAACATGTCGGAGATACTGCCCAGCCACCATCAGGACAAACAGTACAAGAGCTAGTTGATTCATTCTCAGGCCAACTACCAGGGAGGATTTGTGCCAAAGGAAAATCAACCGCGGGTGTTTTGGTGGAGGAGAAGGACCTGGTTTCGTACCGCCGCGACTGGGAGAAATCTTGGGGTGACAAATGTGGCTCCTTCGAATTCTACTGTAATAATCTACTTACTAGTTACTACCCATCCGGTTCTTTCTCTGCATTTCTTCTTCCTACTGCTGTATACCTCGACTCGATTAGTTCTCTTACCGATGGGAAGCAAAGGAGATTAGTTATATTAGTTTCATTGCAGCTATACCATCCCTTGTAGTATGTCTGAACCTGAATTATTTAGTCAATGTTTGATTTCTGGGCTGATTTCTGTGACTTTTGCTGCAGCGTGCGTGAGAGCCATGCTCTTCACATGCAAACGCACCCCGCCACATGCAGGCGTCAAGACTTGCCTGCAAATCTTCTCCGTCAGAGTCATGGAGATCGACGGTGGTTATCTTGAGTGGCCACTCGAGGTCTACGGCCTGGTCGCCACCCGGGACTCGATGGATCATAATCGTAACATTATCTTCAGACTCAGGAGGGATGCCTGCCAACTCCTCACTCAACAGGTGTGTAGTGGTGTAGTCAAGTATTATTTTCGCTTATGTGGGGTTGGGTTGGCTATATTATGCTGTATCCATATTTCTTTATACAGTTGATCGATTTGATAATGAGTAGTGCAACTGATGGTTGCAGGATCCATTTTTGGCGCTGACCGGCCCGTCTCATGCGATTGTCTTCACCGGCCCAGTCGACATTGAGATACAACTCAAGGTGAAGGGCAGAACCACAGAGCATGAAGACAAAGATTTCATCTCCAAAGTGCTGGTATACGGACGTGATCCTAGTGACAAACTCGCCGATGCAGGCATAGGCAACCACGACATCGTGCGCACCAGCTGTTTCGGCGAGTTGTGCTCGCTAGAGGTCACCTCCGCCCTAGTCGCTGAAGCGGTCGAGGCCACAGTCATCTCTGCTGAAGTTATCGAGGGCCTATGGCCCCCAAAGTCAGGAATCCGTGTCGTTTCCGGTACCGCCAGCATAGACGAGGACTTTGTACTGCTCGATGCTCGGGATGGGACACTCCGTGTGGATCCGGCCCAGGGTGTCATCCCCATTACCAGAAATGTTGTCTGCGTGGAGAAAGATGGAAGGCTGAAGCTTTCTGTAGAGGCCTACAGAAAGAGTGGACGTATGTATGCAATATCTGTTACGGAGTTGATACCCAAGAGATCATCCGCCAGTACTGCCATATGCAAGCTTCCCTTCTGCACGGTCGAGTTCACCGTAGCTTGGTCCTGCCTCGTGGCCACAGTGGATGACCTGAGGAAATACGGTATCTGATTCTGATCTGATGCAGCCAACCCAACCATTTACTTAGTTGTGGAGCGACTCTTTAGCGTTTTATTTTGTCCAGCGGTATGTTAAAGATGTCGAACTGCTGTTATTTAGCGGTGGAGCGTTGGTTTAGCGTTTTATCCAGTGGCATGTTAAAGATGTTGAACTGCTATTTTATGTGGATTTATCCTAACTAGTTGTGTGCACAACTCAAATCATTGCCGTCCATCTCCACTGCAGTCAAATCAACCTACCCCACTGCGGTCCCAACCATGCATTATATTCCTCGGCTTTGATTATTTCTGAGTACGTATATGGAGCCGTATTGCATGCTGTGTGGGCCAGTGGCCTACAGATTCTTCTGGCATCTAGTACTGCTAGCCTTCATGTCCTCTAGATTCCTCGTGTGCACAACGGCGTGCATTGCCCAAGTTAATGTTACAGAGCTACATGTCACGCATGATGGTATGGGCTGCTGATTAATTAAGGACGCGCCGAGCCGACTAGTCATTAATTATATCATAGCACCAGGTAGGGTTTTTTTTCACGGATTTAGTCATAAAGTTCTGCGTTGAATGTCAGTAAAGTTAGAGGAGGCAGATTGTACAGTTCTTGGTCCCTACCTCCGCATCTGTCCTCCCCCTTTATCTGTCTCCTCCCCCCTCGGCTCCTCATCCACCATCAGCTCCACCTCCACCCCCGCCGTGTCCCCGAGGCACAGCTAGCACGTCACCAGCGTGCTGCGGCTGGCTGATGCGCATCTCTTCCACTCAACATTGCACTACAAACTCTCTATAAACAAATATTGGAACGAAAATTCACTTGTCAATTGTAGTTTTCGCATTCTTGATTTCTTTTTATGAACCAAATCCAAAACTATTAGGGCCACTCTTTCTTTCCCCTCTCGCACGGCAACTAAGGCAAAGCCCTCTCTCTACCTATACTCGGCATCATTCTCACCAACCAGCTTTGGTAATTACAAAGCTCCAATATAAGATAAAAATAAAAGATATATCAACTGATATGGTTATATAATCGGGTGTCTATCCCAATACTAACAAATCCCAAATGAAAAAACTTACCGATCGATATAGCATTAAAGTTCTTTAAGGTCGAGGGCAAGAGGCCCGCCTTCAGGTACATCTGGTTGCTATCTGTAAAGTTCTTCGTAGTCGACCATAATAGAGAACTATAACCGAGGATATAAAGTGCGCATTGACCTTGTAAGTTTAGCAATGCCTACTTTTTTTCTAACTACGAAATGTATGTCCTTATAAGTTTAGATTGTGAGTGAATAATTGCCCTTCCTGATGTACAATACAAAATGAAACTGGACAACACACGGATTAGCTCAAAAGAGAAAAACAAAGAAGTTTTTTTTGAACTAAATGAAAAACTGAAACCCAGAATGATTCGATGTCGCAATAAGTCATGAATGACCTGAATCAACTACTATGGTGTATCACTGAATGGATAGTGATTGATACCGACTTTCTCGTTCCCAGATATTTTTAGAGAGACTAAACCAGGTGTTTAGTTTCTCAACCATATGACACATGCACTGCTACATCTTGAAAGAATTCTCTGTACAATAGAGATAAAATGGATGCCAGCAAACATATATAGGTTTCCATGATAGCATAACAGACTTCCTAGAATATATAAGAGATGCCAGCTGACAAACAGAGTCCATCATAAGTAATGCACTTCCTAAGGAGGCGTGAAGACTTTCATCACTGGTAAAATCGATGTTGCGGTATAAATGTACACAATGAACTACAGCTGAAGAGAAGGAAGAAACTTCCAAAGAGACCACGATACATCTACTAAACATATAGTTATTTGGAGGCAATGATGTACCTGATATGGTCATATTGATAACTGACTGAAGTGGCATTCCACGTGTGATCTGTAATCCTGCTTAACTTGTATTGCATACATGAATTATCAATATGTGCATCAAAACAAAAGACATGTAAAACCGGTGACACAAAGTAAGAGGCAACCTGACCGTGCTATCTTCTTTTTGCTGCTTTTGAAAAGAAGTTGCAAACCGAAGAGAAAATAAAAATGTGTTACCAATTTAACAAATGAAAACAGAGGCCGGCCAATTAGGTGAACACACAATGGATAACAACATCCACGCATGTGAACACAAAACAATGGGTCGGCATCATCCGGCCCATGATCTCCTCGTCCCCTGCTGCTTCTGAGGATAGAAGGAACCAATGCGAAGAACACCGGCCAAAGTTTGGTTGTTTTCAATGGAAGACATATGAATTGCATTTGGTTTGTGATAACCATGACTCCCCATGTATTTTGCATGTTTTATGTACAGTTAAACAACGAAAGACTTAGCTTGCAATTCGAGGCTATTGACATCTATCTTGGTTTATTGCAATTGTCAAAAAAATCTCACAATAGAGATTCCATGCAAAGATCCTATAAATATATAGATGAGAAGAAATTAGGTTTCATGAAGAGTAAAGTGCATCCTAGGTCCTTGAACTATTTTAGAGGTGTTACGTAGGTCATCGAACTGTGAAAAGTCCTCGAGGGTCCTTTGAAGTGCAATAAGTGTGTAATTACGTGACACCTCTGAAATAGTTCTAGGACCTATGTGACACTTCTGAAATGGTTTGAGAATCTAGATGACACATATATTGCACTCTGAGGACCTATATGATGATTTTCATAGTTCAAGGACCTACATAGACGTAGTGTCTAGTGATGAAAATATCACCATCATTATGGGGTTTGTTTCCCAAGACCCCAATGGAAAACATTACCATAAGTTTTAACATTAAAATTCTTCATGGTCGAGTGCAAGAAGCCTTCCTTCAAGTACATATGGCTGACATCTCTAAAATTCTTCGCGGTCGACCATAAGAGGACCGGAACCGAGGATATAAAGTATGCATCGACGGTTATATGGGACATAGTGTCTAGTGATAATGAAAATAACAGGTTTTCCAAGATCCCTAGTGATAAAACTTACAAATCAATATAATCTGAAGTTCTTCATGGTCTGAAGAAAGAGGCACGCCTTCGAGTACATATGGCTGCTATCTCTAAAGTTCTTTGCGGTCGACCATAAGAGGACCGGAACCGAGGATATAAAGTGCGAATCAACGATTATATGGGACGTAGTGTCTAGCGATGACAATATCACAATAATTGTAAGGTTGGTTTCCCGACATCCCCAAGTGAGAAGTCTTACCGGTCGATATAACATTAAAGTTCTTCAATGTCGAGTGCAAGAGGCCCGGCTTCAGGTACATATGGATGTTACCTCTAAATTAAAGTTCTTCGCGGTCGACCATAAAAGGACCGTAACCGAGGATATAAAGTGCGCATAAATGGTTATATGGGACATAGTGTCTAGTGATGAAAATATCACAATCATTATGGGGTTTGTTTCCCAAGACCCCAATGGAAAACATTGCCGTAAGTTTTAACATTAAAGTTCTTCATGGTCGAGTGCAAGAGGCCTGCCTTCGAGTACATATGGCTGACATCTGTAAAGTTCTTCGCGATCGATCATAAGAGGACCAAAACCGAGGATATAAAGTGTGCATCGACGGTTATATGGGACATAGTGTCTAGTGATTATGAAAATAACACAATACTGGTGGGGTTGGTTTTCCAAGATCCCTAGTGATAAAACTTACCAATCAATATAATATTAAAGTTCTTCATGGTCGGGAGAAAGAGGCCCGCCTTCGAGTACATATGGCTGCTATCTCTAATGTTCTTTGCGGTCAACCATAAGAGGACCGGAACCGAGGATATAAAGTGCGAATCAATGATTATATGGGACGTAGTGTCTAGTGATGACAATATCACAATAATTGTGAGGTTGGTTTCCCGACATCCACAAATGAGAACTGTTACCGGTCGATATAACATTGAAGTTTTTCAATGTCGAGTGCAAGAGGCCCGGCTTCAGGTACATATGGATGTTATCTCTAAATTAAAGTTCTTCGCAGTCGACCATAAGAGGACCGTAACCGAGGATATAAAGTGCGCACCAACGGTTATATGGGACGTAGTGTCTAGTGATAAAATATCACAATCATTATGGGGTTTGTTTCCCAAGACCACAATGGAAAACATTGCCGTAAGTTTTAACATTAAAGTTCTTCATGGTCGAGTGCAAGAGGCCTGCCTTCGAGTACATATGGCTGACATCTGTAAAGTTCTTTGCGGTCGACCATAAGAGGACCGGAACCAAGGATATAAAGTGTGCATTGACGGTTATATGGGACATAGTGTCTAGTGACTATGAAAATAACACAATACTAGTGGGGTTGGTTTTCCAAGATCCCTAGTGATAAAACTTACCAATCAATATAATATTAAAGTTCTTCATGGTCGGGAGAAAGAGGCCCGCCATCGAGTACATATGGCTGCTATCTCTAATGTTCTTTGCGGTCGACTGTGACGCCCCGAGACCGATGTGGCAGGTGTCTTCCAATTATTTCGCTGTCTTTGCTTGCGTGCTGCATCTTGTCATGTCATCTTGTGCATTGCATCATCATGTTTTCAAAACTTGCATCCGTCCGGGTTCCCCCAGTTCCGTCCGTTGTCCGTTCTGAGCCCAGACACACTTGCACGCGCCTGCAGCATGTCCGAAATATTATTTTATATGTGGCCGTAAAATGTTCTCGGATTGGGTTGAAAGTTGGCGTGTGGTCTTATTATAGTGTAGATAGACCTCCTGTCAAGTTTCATCGCATTCGGAGTTTGTTTGATAGCCCAACCGTTAAACTATAGCGACAATATAGTCGGTCAAATCGTCGGACGTTTTCGGTCTCCAGAAACAGTCGCCGGGCCTCTCTCTCTTCTCTTCTCTTAGCCCCTAACATCTATAAAACATCTTCGTTTTGTTAGTTGGGCCCCCTAATCTAACTATCCGGGATGGTCCGATTACGATCGGATGGACCGAATAGCCCCTAACCTAATCCGTGACGTATATATTTAGTCTACCCCTAGTCCATTTTAAACATAACCCTTTTTCCTAGGGATCCTCCTAGCCGCCGCCACCCCACTGTCTCTTCTCTATTTCCATGCCCGACCAACCACTGCACTCCGTTCCTCGATCCCCTCGCTTCTGCGCTTCCGGACGCGTCCAGCGCCCGCCGCTCCTCGCGACAGCGCGCCCACAGGGCAGCATCCCCGGCCGCAGCTCCATGCCACCGGAGCGCCAGGCCAAGACTCCCTCGCCTTTTTCCTTTCCTTCTTCCCTTTGTTTCATCTCCATCATCTCATCTCTCTCTTCCTTTGTGTCTTCTCGCAGGGAATGATGGAGGTCAGCCTTGGCTGGGTCTCCGTGCCACTCCAGCGAACCAGTCTCCACAATAGCGCCGGGCGCCCTTCCCCAGCTCGATCGATCCAGGACCCCGTCGCCTCTCCTTTTCCCTCCTTTTTCCCATCTCTCTCTTTCTCTCATGACCGCCTCTCGGTGTTTTTCTTCACAGCGCCACCGCCATGGACCCTCTGTTCCCTTCCCCGCCTCAGATCCGGCTGGAGCCGCCTCCTTTCCCTTGGATCCTCGCCGCCCCTTTGCCCTGCTCGCCTGCTCTGCTTCGTTCGAGCGAGGAGAATGACCGTGCGTCGCCTGCTGGCATTGACCGCGCCCAGGCGGCCAGGCCCAGCTGCTCCCTCGTTGCGCGAGGCCCTGCGTGCCCGTTTGATCCAGCCAGCCTCCTCCCCCAATGGGCTGAAGCCCATGGTTGAGCAGTCCCCGCCCCTGTGTATTGTTGGGCCGGCCTCTGATTCAGCTCGCGTATGTTTTTTTCAGCGCCTGGGAATTTGCTAATCAATCCAATAAAGACAGAATTGCAGAAAAGACCTTCAACTTCACGCATTTAATATCTCACAAACCGTGCATCGGATTAAAACAAACTTAACATGAAAATTGCTTAGTTTTTCATCTAGTTTAATAATATATCATTTTCATCCATGTTTAAAATATTTAGAATGCTGTTTGTTTAAATTTTCTCCTATGCCATGATAAAATGCTTTAATTCATAACTAAATAACCGTAACTCGGTTTGTAACAAACTTTATATGTAAATGGGGTGGAAAAATTCCTAGTTTAACATGGTGACCTCACTTTGCATGTTTAACAACCCTAAAATTGTGTTTAGGACAGAACAATACCAAACCTAAAATATGCATATGGGAATATACCGGAATTGTTGTTCGTTGTTTCCGGCCTCATTTAAACTTGCCTAGATAGGTAGTTTTCATTTGCTTCACCCTCTTGCCATGTTTAACAACATTTAATATTGTTGGATACCTAAATGAGAGAGAACTAAATAATTGATGTGGTGTTCCGTCAATATGCAACTCGTTGCATATTGAGCTCCACTTAACTTGTAGTTTTGTTTGTGCCCTTTGCCATGCCATGCATATTTAAACCGGACATGCATCATACTTGGTTGTGCATCATGCCATGTTATGTGATGGTTGTTTACTATGTTGTTTTCTTATTTCCGATTGTTTCCCTCGTTAGCTTCGGTTCCGTTCCGGAGTTGTGAGGATTCGTTCGACTACGTCCGTTTGTCTTCTTCATGGACTCGTTCTTCTTCCTTTCGGGATCTCAGGCAAGATGATCATACCCTCGAAATCACTTCTATCTTTGCTTGCTAGATGCTCGCTCTTTTGCTATGCCTATGCTACGATACCTACCACTTGCTTATCATGCCTCCCAAATTGCCATGTCAAGCCTCTAACCCACCTTGTCCTAGCAAACCGTTGTTTGGCTATGTTACCGCTTTGCTCAGCCCCTCTTATAGCGTTGTTAGTTGCAGGTGAAGATTGGAGCTTGTTCCATGTTTGGAACATGGATATTTTGTTGGGATATCACAATATCTCTTATATAATTAATGCATCTATATACTTGGTAAAGGGTGGAAGGCTCGGCCTTATGCCTGGTGTTTTGTTCCACTCTTGCCGCCCTAGTTTCCGTCATATCGGTGTTATGTTCCCGGATTTTGCGTTCCTTACGCGGTTGGGTTATAATGGGAACCCCTTGACAGTTCGCCTTGAATAAAACTCCTCCAGCAATGCCCAACCTTGGTTTTACCATTTGCCACCTAGCCTCTTTTTCCCTTGGGTTTCCGGAGCCCAAGGGTCATCTTTATTTAAACCACCCCCCCCCCCCGGGCCAGTGCTCCTCTGAGTGTTGGTCCAAACTAGAGTCCTGTGCAGCGCCCCCTCGGGAAAACTCGAGGTTTGGTTTTAGTTGTATGGAGAGCTCATCCGAATGTTCCCTAAGAACGAGATATGTTCAGCTTCTATCGGGATTTGTCGGCACATTCGGGCGGTGTTGCTGGACTTGTTTTACCATTGTCGAAATGTCTTGTAACCTGGATGCCGAGTCTGATCGGAATGTCTTGGGAGAAGGAATATCCTTCGTTGACCGTGAGAGCTTGTGATGGGCTAAGTTGGGACACCCCTGCAGGGATTTGAACTTTCGAAAGCCGTGCCCGCGGTTATGGGCAGATGGGAATTTGTTAATGTCCGGTTGTAGAAAACCTGAAGTTGATCTTAATTAAAATGCACCAACCGCGTGTGTTACCGTGATGGTCTCTTTCCGGCGGAGTCCGGGAAGTGAACACGGTGTTGGAGTAATGCTTGACGTAGGTTGTTCTACGATCACTTCTTGATCATAGTTGTTCGACCGTGCTTTGCCTTCTCTTCTCACTCTCTTTTGCATATGTTAGCCACCATATATGCTAGTCGCTTGCTGCAGCTCCACATCAAACCTTGCCTTACCTAAAAGCTTAAATAGTCTTGATCGCGAGGGTGCGAGATTGCTGAGTCCCCGTGGCTCACAGTTTACTTCCAAACCAGATGCAGGGACCGATGATACCGCTCCAGACGATGCGCTTGAGCTCAAGTGGGAGTTCGATGAAGACTGTCGCCGTTACTATGTGTCTTTCCCAGATGATCAGTAGTGGTGCCCAGTTGGGGCGATCGGGGACCGTGTCGCATGTGGGGGTTGATCTTTTATTTTGGTACCATAGTCGGACCATGAGTGTATCAGATGATTGTAATGTTATTCATGTATTTGTGTGGCGTGGCGAGTGTAAGCCAACTATGTATCCTTTCCCCTTTTATCTATTTACATGGGTTGTTGTGAAGATTACCTTACTTGCGACATTGCTTTCAATGCGGTTATGCCTCTAAGTCGTGCTTCGACACGTAGGAGATATAGCCGCATCGAGGGCGTTACAAGTTGGTAATCAGAGCCTTCCCCGACCTTAGGAGCCCCCTGCTTGATCGAATCGCTGGCGTTGTTGAGTCTAGAATTTTTTTTGAGTCATTTAGGGTTATATATATCGGAGAGTAGGACTTCTTTTTACTCCTCAGTCCCTTCGTCGCTCTGGTGAGGCATCTTGATGTAGAGTTTTGACTCTTCTCTTCTCAAATTTCACTAAGAAAAAATTTAGGATCACGCGGGTATCTTGGAATCGTTCCGATGGTTTTGTGACGAGAACATTGTTCTTGGTGCCTCCTGACATTTAGGGGTTGTGGCAGTGTCCCGGGGAGTTGAGCTCCGAGGTGTTGTCGTCACAATTTTATCGTTGCAGTTCTGGAATACCTGAGTTTAGTTTCGTCGACATCGAAAATCTCTTTTATGCAGTTGTTGGTGAGATAACCTCGACGCCACCCAGTACTGGGGCGGGAGTTCGGGAGTATTGCCATAACTCGTATAACGGATGCTTTTCGAAGGTTGAGGTAGACGATTTCCGAAGGTTTCTTGGTTATGTGTTGAAGGATGGATATAGCTGGATGTAGGATTTGCTAGTTTGGGTGAGATATTATGCTTCCCCTGTATCCCCAACACCTGATTGCATAACCGGAAAGTTTCGGGAGTTTATAAGTGGGAATTCAAGTAGCTCTTAGAATATCTTTCCGACAGATGTATGATATGAAATTGGGATTCGACGTTTAGTGGTCTGCCTATCCACGGTTGGTTTTACAGTGGTCTCGTTGTGTCTTAAAGAGTCCTTGGCTATGCCGACTCGGGGACGCTTCGTATGTCATGTGCACTGCCTTGTACATGATGGTGTTGTACGATCAAGCCCGTGTTGGCCCCACCATGAAAACTTCGGACGAAATCTCTATCATATGTTTGTTCTGGCTTATTTTGTAAGCCAATCCTTTGTTTTGTTTTGGTTTGTGGTATTCGAGTTGCTTCGAAGTCAAATCTTGATTCCATACCTTTCCTAAGTGGTGTTCTCATATTCCTACGTGAATATTAATCCTTCTTGATAATCGAGATTGTCATGTAAATCCTGTTCAACCGGTGTGTTTTCTCTTCAAGCGGATCCGTTCATTTTCAACATCCGCAAGATTCAATCTCAGCTTTCTCAACGTTGTTCGTTTCATCCATCCCAAGTTGTCTTTGTTTTTCCCACCCACCCACCCTTTTTCTTCAAGGACTCAGATTTCTTAATCAAGTATCCTTTGATTCATGTGAAGTCTCTCCATTCTTTTCCTTCATGTTCTTACCCGGTGATTCTCATGAAGATTCTAACGGAGCTTCAAGTTCATCACTCTTCACTCGTTTTCTTCTTTGGTGGATTCAAATCAAGTTTTTGGTGTTGATCTCATATCCCTTTTTCCTCGTTTCAAATACCCGCTCTTGCTGGTGCTCTTCATATTCATTCATTTCTCGCTATTCATTTGTTTCGGAGTGCTCAAGATACCCCAGAAGGCTCGTCTTGTCATTCAAGATCCGTTCAAACCTATTCCGAGGTTGTTATCTCATTCAAGCCATTTTATTCAACCAGTGCTATCTATCTCTCTTCAAATCTTTTCTACGGTGTATCTTTTGAGTGGGCCCTAACCCACAGGTCTTTTCCTAGGATCTTACCTGACTCTTCTTATTTTCCCGGAGCTATCCAAATTTCTTTTCGAAGTGTGACGTAAGAATGAATTTTCATTAGTCAGAGGGTTTCTCCAAGATCTTTCAAATTCTTTTCATCATTGGCTCAACCTTTACATTCTTCATTCTGGAGTGCCTCAATAATTCATGGTGGTGTTTCTCGTCATCATTCTCAGAATTGAAGACCGAAGAAGATTTTTCCTCTAAATCTTGCTCCTTTCTCTTCAAGATTCATGGCTCTAGCTTCGTGCCATCCTCTCATAATTGTTTTCGATTGTGGAAATTCTTTCACCTATCTGGTGTAATTCAAGAGTCTTCTCAGTTTGATTATCTGGAGTCCATCAAATTCAGGTGTATTCATTCTCAGCTTTCAGTTATCACTCTCCAAATCTTACCGGTGCATTGTTCAAGTGATCTCTAATCAGTCGTCATCCCTTCGTTCTCATGTATCCAGTTTGTCTCAAGTATCTTCGTCCATTTGCAAATTCTTCCCAGTGTTTCTTTATCTTTTACTTCGTTTATTTTAATTCTTACGGTGGTTCGTTCAAGAGTTCCTCTTCCTTCGTTTATCATATCAATTCATTCGTTGTTTCAATTCTATTGGCGCTTCATAGGAGACCTTCCCAAGTTGGCGCTATATCTCTCTTAATCCTTGCTACGAGAATAAGTAGTGTGCCAAATCCGTTGATTGTCATCAATTTAATTGGGGAAGGATAAGCATAATGTAATTCTTATTCTTGTTTCATCCAAATGATTCAATTCCTTATTCCGGAGTGGTTCATCATACATATTCTTGGTTTCAAGTGCTCATCTTTCTCTCCCGGAGTTCCAAGCTCTCGCAATTATGTAATCACGGAGATCATCTAAATCTTTACAAGGTTCCACCTTGTGTTTTCAACTACCCTTTCTTTCCGTTTGATCATTCTTTTGTTTACCGGAGTTCTTCATCAAGGTTCTGCATGATGGTTCATCAAAGATTTAATTCCTTCTAGAAGTGTTCATCAATATTCTTTTCAGAGGAGTTCAAGCATTTTTCATCTTGCATCCGGAGTGCAATTCTTTCTACCTTATCATTGGAGGTGGTATTATGTCATTCTTGATAATTTGAGTTCACGTGTCATGATTCACATGTTATTAAGAATGAGGTATTTTAAATCCATCAACCAACTAGTTGGAGCTATCTTGTGACATGTGTCACTTAAAGCCTTCCCTAAGGATTGTTGCTATCTATGGTGCTCATATGTGACCCAAATTCTTCTTTTATCCTCCCTGTGAAATAGCTTTCTCATCTCCCTGTTGATATCAATCCAAGTCTTTTCCCGTAAGTGGCTGGTTGTCACCTCATAATTTGAGATGTATTCCATAAGACCATATTAAGCTTACTCCTTTTCGTTGTTGGTTTTCCAATAACTCCGTTCTAGCATTTGTGGTAAGCGTGCTTCTCAAGATCTTGTTTCCCTTCGTTCATTCCATTCCATTCTTACTTTTGTTCCGGAGGCATTGTGTTGCTGCTCTCTTCAAACCTTCTTCTTGTTCTTGTCAGGATCTTGCTCTTGTCATGCTTATCCATTTAACCGGAGTGTTGTGTCCCTCTGCTCAAGCTCTTTCATTTTATCAAAGCCTTTCATCTCTTTTCAACAGGAGTGCTGTCCAAATTTGTTGTTCCTTGTTCCTCGTTTCTAACGGAGGTTTTCAACTTTATTCATCTTCGCTGTATTCTTTTCTCAAAATGGCTTAACCTTTTCAAGATTCTTTGGTCTCACTCGTTTGTCAAAGAAGCAACTTAGTTTTACCTCTTCTCTTTCTCTTCCGTTTTTCCCTCCGGTGCCATCCTAGATCTCGGGACGAGATCCTCTCGTAGTGGTGGAGTGTTGTGACACCACGAGACCGATGTGCCAGGTGTCTTCCAATTATTTCGCTGTCTTTGCTTGCGTGCTGCATCTTGTCATGTCATCTTGTGCATTGCATCATCATGTTTTCAAAACTTGCATCCGTCCGGGTTCCCCTAGTTCCGTCCATTGTCCGTTCTGAGCCCAGACACACTTGCACGCGCCCGCGGCACGTCCGAAATATTATTTTATAAGTGGCCGGAAAATATTCTCGGATTGGGTTGAAAGTTGGCGTGTGGTCTTATTATAGTGCAGATAGACCGCCTGTCAAGTTTCATCGCATTCGGAGTTCGTTTGATAGCCCAACCGTTAAACTATAGCGACAATATAGTCGGTCAAATCGTCGGACGTTTTCGGTCTCCGGAAACAGTCGCCGGGCCTCTCTCTCTTCTCTTCTCTCAGCCTGAGGCCTTCTGCATAGTCCACTACCTACCGCCGGGCCTAGCCTAAGCTCTCTCGTCAGCCCGCGGCCCTCCTCTCGCGCGCGTTCGAAAGTTGTCCCGGACCCGACCCGGACAGTCGTCACCGTTGGATCCGGATCAACCCCAAACATCTACAAAACATCTTCGTTTTGTTAGTTGGGCCCCCTAATCTAATTATCCGGGATGGTCCCATTACGATCGGATGGACCGAATAGCCCCTAACCTAATCTATGACGTATATATTTAGTCTACCCCTAGTCCATTTTAAACCTAACCCTTTTTCCTAGGGATCCTCCTAGCCGCCGCCACCCCACTGTCTCTTCTCTATTTCCATGCCCGACCAACCACTGCGCTCCGTTCCTCGATCCCCTCGCTTCTACGCTTCCGGATGCGTCCAGCGCCCGCCGCTCCTCGCGACAGCGCGCACACAGGGCAGCATCCCCGGCCGCAGCTCCACGCCACCGGAGCGCCATGACAAGACTCCCTCGCCTTTTCCCTTTCCTTCTTCCCTCTGTTTCATCTCCATCATCTCATCTCTCTTCCTCTGTGTCTTCTCGCAGGGAACGATGGAGGTCAGCCTTGGCTGGGTCTCCATGCCATTCCAGCGAACCAGTCTCCACAACAGCGTCGGGCGCCCTTCCCCAGCTCGATCGATCAAGGACCCCGTCGCCTCTCCTTTTCCCTCCTTTTTCCCATCTCTCTCTTTCTCTCATGTCCGCCTCTCGGTGTTTTTCTTCACAGCGCCACCGCCATGGACCCTCTGTTCCCTTCCCCGCCTCAGATCCGGCTGGAGCCGCCTCCTTTCCCTTGGATCCTCGCCGCCCCTTTGCCCTGCTCGCCTGCTCTGCTTCGTTCGAGCGAGGAGAATGACCGTGCGTCGCCTGCTGGCATTGACCGCGCCCAGGCGGCCAGGCCCAGCTGCTCCCTCGTTGCGCGAGGCCCTGCGTGCCCGTTTGATCCAGCCAGCCTCCTCCCCCAATGGGCTGAAGCCCATGGTTGAGCAGTCCCCGCCCCTGTGTATTGTTGGGCCGGCCTCTGATTCAGCTCGCGTATGTTTTTTTCAGCGCCTGGGAATTTGCTAATCAATCCAATAAAGACAGAATTGCAGAAAAGACCTTCAACTTCACGCATTTAATATCTCACAAACCGTGCATCGGATTAAAACAAACTTAACATGAAAATTGCTTAGTTTTTCATCTAGTTTAATAATATGTCATTTTCATCCATGTTTAAAATATTTAGAATGCTGTTTGTTTAAATTTTCTCCTATGCCATGATAAAATGCTTTAATTCATAACTAAATAACCGTAACTCGGTTTGTAACAAACTTTATATGTAAATGGGGTGGAAAAATTCCTAGTTTAACATGGTGACCTCACTTTGCATGTTTAACAACCCTAAAATTGTGTTTAGTGCAGAACAGTACCAAACCTAAAATATGCATATGGGAATATACCGGAATTGTTGTTCGTTGTTTCCGGCCTCATTTAAACTTGCCTAGATAGGTAGTTTTCATTTGCTTCACCCTCTTGCCATGTTTAACAACATTTAATATTGTTGGATTCCTAAACGAGAGAGAACTAAATAATTGATGTGGTGTTCCGTCAATATGCAACTCGTTGCATATTGAGCTCCACTTAACTTGTAGTTTTGTTTGTGCCCTTTGCCATGCCATGCATATTTAAACCGGACATGCATCATACTTGGTTGTGCATCATGCCATGTTATGTGATGGTTGTTTACTATGTTGTTTGCTTATTTCTGGCTGTTTCCCTCGTTAGCTTCGGTTCCGTTCTGGAGTTGTGAGGATTCGTTCGACTACGTTCGTTTGTCTTCTTCATGGACTCGTTCTTCTTCCTTTCGGGATCTCAGGCAAGATGATCATACCCTCGAAATCACTTCTATCTTTGCTTGCTAGATGCTCGCTCTTTTACTATGCCTATGCTACGATACCTACCACTTGCTTATCATGCCTCCCAAATTGCCATGTCAAGCCTCTAACCCACCTTGTCCTAGCAAACCGTTGTTTGGCTATGTTACTGCTTTGCTCAGCCCCTCTTATAGCGTTGTTAGTTGCAGGTGAAGATTGGAGCTTGTTCCATGTTTGGAACATGGATATTTTGTTGGGATATCACAATATCTCATATTTAATTAATGCATCTATATACTTGGTAAAGGGTGGAAGGCTCGGCCTTATGCTTGGTGTTTTGTTCCACTCTTGCCGCCCTAGTTTCCGTCATATCGGTGTTATGTTCCCGGATTTTGCGTTCCTTACGCGGTTGGGTTATAATGGGAACCCCTTGACAGTTCGCCTTGAATAAAACTCCTCCAGCAATGCCCAACCTTGGTTTTACCATTTGCCACCTAGCCTCTTTTTCCCTTGTGTTTCCGGAGCCCAAGGGTCATCTTTATTTAACCCCCCCCCCCCCCCCCGGGCCAGTGCTGCTTTGAGTGTTGGTCCAAACTAGAGTCCTGTGCAGCGCCCCCTCGGGGAAACTCGAGGTTTGGTTTTAGTTGTATGGAGAGCTCATCTGAGTGTGCCCTAAGAACGAGATATGTGCAGCTCCTATCGGGATTTGTCGGCACATTCGGGCGGTGTTGCTGGACTTGTTTTACCATTGTCGAAATGTCTTCTAACCTGGATGCCGAGTCTGATCGGAATGTCTTGGGAGAAGGAATATCCTTCGTTGACCGTGAGAGCTTGTGATGGGCTAAGTTGGGACAGCCCTGCAGGGATTTGAACTTTTGAAAGTCGTGCCCGCGGTTATGGGCAGATGGGAATTTGTTAATGTCCGGTTGTAGAAAACCTGAAGTTGATCTTAATTAAAATGCACCAACCGCGTGTGTTACCGTGATGGTCTCTTTCCGGCGGAGTCCGGGAAGTGAACACGGTGTTGGAGTAATGCTTGACGTAGGTTGTTCTACGATCACTTCTTGATCATAGTTGTTTGACCGTGCTTTGCCTTCTCTTCTTGCTCTCTTTTGCGTATGTTAGCCACCATATATGCTAGTCGCTTGCTGCAGCTCCACATCATACCTTGCCTTACCTAAAAGCTTAAATAGTCTTGATCGCGAGGGTGCGAGATTGCTGAGTCCCCGTGGCTCACAGTTTACTTCCAAACCAGATGCAGGGACCGATGATACCGCTCCAGACGATGCGCTTGAGCTCAAGTGGGAGTTCGATGAAGACTCTTGCCGTTACTATGTGTCTCTCCCAGATGATCAGTAGTGGTGCCCAGTTGGGGCGATCAGAGACCGTGTCGCATGTGGGGGTTGATCTTTTATTTTGGTACCATAGTCGGACCATGAGTGTATCGGATGATTGTAATGTTATTCATGTATTTGTGTGACGTGGCGAGTGTAAGCCAACTATGTATCCTTTCCCCTTTTATCTATTTACATGGGTTGTTGTGAAGATTACCTTACTTGCGACATTGCTTTCAATGCGGTTATGCCTCTAAGTCGTGCTTCGACACGTAGGAGATATAGCCGCATCGAGGGCGTTACATCAACCATAAGAGGACCGGAGCCGAGGATATAAAGTGCGCATCGATGGTTATATGGGCTGTAGTGCCTAGTGATGACAATATCACAATAATTGTGAGGTTGGTTTCCCGACATCCACAGATGAGAAGTCTTACCGGTCGATATAACATTGAAGTTCTTCAATGTCGAGTGCAAGAGTCCCGACTTCAGGTACATATGGATGTTATCTCTAAATGAAAGTTCTTCGCGGTCGACCATAAGAGGACCGTAACCGAGGATATAAAGTGCGCATCAACGGTTATATGGGACGTAGTGTCTAGTGATGAAAATATCACAATCATTATGGGGTTTGTTTCCCAAGACCACAATGGAAAACATTGCCATAAGTTTTAACATTGAAGTTCTTCATGGTCGAGTGCAAGAGGCCTGCCTTCGAGTACATATGGCTGACATCTGTAAAGTTATTCGTGATCGACCATAAGAGAACCGGAACCAAGGATATAAAGTGTGCATCGACGGTTATATGGGACATAGTGTCTAGTGATTATGAAAATAACACAATACTGGTGGGGTTGGTTTTCCAAGATCCCTAGTGATAAAACTTACCAATCAATATAATATTAAAGTTCTTCATGGTCGGGAGAAAGAGGCCCGCCTTCGAGTACATATGGCTGCTATCTCTAATGTACTTTGCGGTCGACCATAAAAGGACCGGAACCGAGGATATAAAGTGCGCATCAACTATTATATGGGACGTAGTGTCTAGTGATGACAATATCACAATAATTGTGAGGTTGGTTTCCCGACATCCACAAATGAAAAGTCTTACCGGTCGATATAACATTGAAGTTCTTGAATGTCGAGTGCAAGAGGCCTGGCTTCAGGTACATGTGGATGTTATCTCTAAATTAAAGTACTTCGCGGTCGACCATAAGAGGACCGTAACCGAGGATATAAAGTGCGCATCAACGGTTATATGGGACGTAGTGTCTAGTGATGAAAATATCACAATAATTGTGGGGTTGGTTTTCCAAGATCCCTATTGAAAAAACATACCAATCGATATAACATTAAAGTTGTTCATGGTCGGGTGAAAGAGGCGCGCCTTCGAGTACCTATGGCTGCTATCTCTAAAGTTCTTCGTGGCCGATCATAAGAGGACCGGAAGCGAGGATATAAAGTGTGCATCAACGGTTATACGGGTATAACACCCCGCCCCCCCCCCCCCCCCCCCCCCCACACACACACACCACCACCACCACCACCTCCACAATGTTCCATCTTGTCATGTCAGGAGTCCATCCTTGAAAGAATGTTGTAATGCAACTTTGCAATGCTTCATGAAGATTGTCCGCAACCTTTCTGTGCCTACCCTGAATGACCTTGTCAGACTCGTCTCCGTTGTTCATTGTTGGGTCAAGAATGACGATCCTCCTCTTTATAAAATCCGAAATGTAGGATATTATGTACAATGCAAGGTGCTTACTCGAGGTGCTTAGAGAAATAAACCAGGCTTTCTCTAAGCACTAATGCTTATTTGTACAGGATAGACGCTTAGTTAGGCGTCTCTTCTATAGAAATAGACACCGGTGCTTCAGAAAAACCCGGTTTATTTTTCTAAGCATCTCCCTAAGCATCTAGCATTATACAAGGCCTAAGAAGAAAGCAAAACACATGACGCTTTGTCCGAAATGAACAACCCATGTACAATTTTAGTTGCACTTTGTACTCACATCAGTACAATGGCAAAATGTACACGTCCTTGTAACACTGCCAAGTTTACATGTCTTGAATCAAATATATTCACTACTTGGCATCTGAAAACCATGTCCTGGACCTCTTGCACTTGTCCACGTTTCTTCTGCATTGCCCATACTTGATGCCGAACCCAGTCTCCCAAGAGTATAGGTTGTAGAAGTCGTAAGCTTCGTCCAAAGAATCAAATTCCTCGCTGATTTCCGGCTTGTGGACGGTACCTGACTTCTTATCTGCGAAATTCCTCATGGCCTTCTCCAAAGAACTTTTCCTTCCTGATAATGAGGCGCGGCGGTCGGGTATCTTGCCAACTCGGGCTCTACATATATTTGAGATGTTAACCGCAATTGGAATGAAGATAAAAATGTCAAATATAGTCAAAATGTGCTCATCACTCTGACTTTGATTCAGAAAAAATAGATTGACCTAATGGATACTGTATGCATTGATATATGCAACAGCCAATTGACCTAATTGATACTATATGCATAGATATATGCAACAACCAATTGCTCCAGAATAATTAACCGTGTGGCATCAATATGTATACTGCTCATAAAATTGTCTTCATGCACATGCCAATGCCTAGGCCAAAAATTGACAGTATAAATGCCTGCAACAAATGCAGCAAAGTCTGTCTATAAAAAAATAGTGAAACCCAAGCTGGGGGTATGACACAAAACGAAAATTGGATCGCATACTGGGCCCCAGATTGACATGTTTATGAGTGCTAATGACAACAGGAGGTCTTGTAACCTCCAAAAACTACTTTTGAATAACAAAAAACTGCTCCAAAATAAATGAATTGTTGACAGCAATCAACTGAACATGATAATCCCAAAACTAGAACTGAACACGCTGTTGACCATTCTACCAAGCTCGGGCTGATTCGAATCCTCAAATCATTATCAAGCCAACAACTTTACTGAAAAAGAGAGTACTAGTTGACTGAAAGTTGTATTGTAAGAGGGGGGCGTTGGAAGGAGGGGTGGGGGTCGATTAAGCTCGCACCTTTGAGGCCATAGAGTTGGAGTGCGTTGCGATTCAGATGGATGCTCTCTGTGACTGTCGGTTTGGTCAATGTCTGGGACATGGAAAAAAAATCTTCCGTTGCCTCTTGAACTTGAGATGCAGAACTTGAGGAAGGAGAATCGCTATCACCATCTTTCCCTCCATCACCGCACCTCCCCTCCCTCCGGCAATGCCAGATCTAGAACGCCCACGGTTGCGACCGGCTGGGAACAGAAGCTGTTCATCGGCATGGCAAGATGAAGATTTGAGGATTTTCGGTGGAAAACAAGGAAAGAAAAAGAGGATCTTGTGAGAGGAGAAACCTGAACAAGAGATCCGTGAATGACTCCGCGCCGAGATTCATTGGTGATTTGTGAAGAAATATCGAGATCCAGGCGCGACGATGAGGAGGGCATGGTTCCGCCGGTCAATGCAGCTGCGACTGGGATTCGAATTTTGAATTGCGTCTGGCTTGGGTGGATGGGGTAGCCTGGTCACGGTGTAGTTGACGGGGAGGTAGGCGAGTACGAACTATGCGCTAGCGTAGGTAGGACGCCAGATACGATCTTACGTGTATTCGCTTCATATGGCGCTCGGAAAAATGAAATAGCCAAATCCGTGTGGGCCATGTGGGACACGCTAGCGCCGATCCAGGGTGCAGCGACGGCTCCGATACTGGTTGCGCGCGCAACCAGTTAGGAAAGGCCTTATCCGATTTTATGTGTAGTGTAGTGTACTATGGCTAACAACAAGTCATGTTAGTTTGATCAAGTGTCCAGATCAGCAAGTCATGTTTGTAATGTGGGGTAATAACGTCCTGGCTGCTACTTATATCTTGGTTGATTTAGTTGCTGCTCTTGTGGTCTGCATCCACGAGTGAATTTCTCGGATCTCTGCATGCATCGCTGAACAAAATTCCCTGGTCTACTTGTATCTTGGGTAATGTATCTCTGTGTCCCCAACTGAATTTCTTGTGGATCCCCCTGGTCTACTATTTAGCATTACTTTTCTATATCGTGGACCAGGGAATGAAGGTTTTCAGTGCTGGATCATCAAACACATGCCTTGTAGACGCAGCCGCAGGAACCAGAAGCAAGAGAACCTGGGGGCTGCGTCGTGTTGTTTCAGGTTGAGTTTTTTGCAGTAAGAAACTGGCAAGCCCTTCCCTCAGTCGCTTGAGTTACATAAATAGCATCCATGTTCTCAAAGCAATTGAGCTAAAATCACATGTTCTCAACGTGGGTGCCGTTTCCTTCTTGGAGGCGCTGCCATGGCCGTTATCTGTGCCCCTCTTCGAGCATCGGGGAAAACCCTAGGTTTTGGTTATCCGGATCGGACGGCGACGGCGTCTCGGCGTTGTCCTCCTTCATGAAGGCGTTGTCTTGTATGGTCGCGGCATCCTCGGTTCTTGATTTGGAGAAGTTGGTTGTCTAGTTGTTGGTCTGAGCTGCTTCTCAGGGCGGCGAGTGTAGCTGTGTTTTTTTGTTGGGTCGTGTCTCCTTTGTCTCTCTTCTTCGGGCATTATGGTCACGCCCTTGCGTCCATGTCATGTGTTGTATCACCTGTTGTACTTGTTCTAACTTCTTCTATCAATAAAATGATACACAAGCTTTACGTATTCCCCCAAAATCACATGTATAGATCAGCCGGCCCACCTCGACTAGGCATTGTTCGTGTTCCTGAACTGTTTGTCGTCTTGCAGTTGGCCTGGGAGAGGAAAGTGACCTTTGCCGCTGCTGCCTTCGTATGATGGAAGGGGGAAGCCGTGGATTTGCAGCCCCTTCCATCTGATGACGCCATCCGATCTCTCGCCACTGGATCAGGGTTCTCGGCAAGTTCTAGGGTTCCATCTCTTCATGCCACGGTGGTACTAGGGTCGCGGCATTTATCTGCCAATCTGCCGCAATGGTCTCAAATTAGTACATCCAAGTTAGTAGCCAATAGCCTTTCACAAACATATAGCACTCGTTTAAGCAGCTAGCATATTTATATGTTTATAAAAGAAAACACACACTAGTAGAAAAAGGGTCAAACGTGAAGCACATTAGTGCCGGTTTGAATTTGAGCTGGCACTAATTGTACCATTAGTGCCGGTTCGAACGGCTATGCATTAATGCCGGTTCGTGTTGAACCTTTAGTACCGGTTCGTGCCACGAACCGGTACTAAAGGGGTGACGGCAGGCTGGCGTCAGGCCGGGGCCCCACGATCACCTTTAGTACCGGTTCGTGTCACAAACCGGTACTAGAGGGCTAACCTTTAGTACCGGTTTGTGCCACGAACCGGTACTAAAGGGGTCTGACCTATAGTACCGCTTTGTGACACAAACCGGCACTATAGGGCAATTTTCAAACTCTACCCCCCCCCCCCCCCCCCCGTCGCCATTTCAGTTCTGAAAAAATCAAAAGAAAATGATAAAAACTTCAAAAAATAAAATCCTTCGAGAGGTAGTTATATTACTACACCTACTAGTTAGGAAAATTTGAAAACTTAAATTTGGACATGTTTTGCAAAAAGTGTAGGGAAAATGTAAAACGGCTATAACTTTTGCATACGATGTCAGAAAAAAACATATAATATATCAAAAAATTCAGCACGAAAATCCGCATCCGAATAAGACTGCCTACGGCCTGTTTGGAATTTTTTAGAATCCTCAAATTCCAAAAGGAAAAAAAGATATGGTCAAATTTCAGTTTTTTAAAAAAAAATTGGTTAAATCTGGTCAAACTACTTATTCAAGAAGTATTAATGTTACTACATAATTATTCAAGAATATTAGTGTTACTAAATAATTATTTCAATTTTTTGAATTTTGGTCAAATCTGGTCAAACTGTGGTCAAACTATGGTCAAACTTATTCAAGAAATATTAGCGTTACTAAATAATTACTGTTTTTTAGAATAATAGTTTCAAACTCAAACGGTGAAATGTGTGACTTCATGCTAAAGCTAAACTCCTGAGGGTTAATAGGATTAACATCTTACTATTGTCAGAAAAACAACAAGTGCAGACTTGGAAACGAAGGAGAATAGAACCCGAAAGTTAAGCGTGCTCGGGCTGGAGTAGTGAGACGGATGGTTGACCGGTCGGGAAGTTAGATGATTTGAAATGAGTGATCCACACTTGAGCAGTTAAGAGAGGTGATTAGAGACTAAATCATCAAATAATTCAGAAAAATTAAAAATCGAAAAAAAAATCAAAAAAAATTTCCAAAATTTTCAAAAAAAACCTTTAGTACCGGTTGGTGTTACCAACCGGTACTAAAGGTCCCCCATACCAGGGCGTGAGCTCACGCCACGTGGTGGCACTTTAGCGCCGGTTCGTGCCGAACCGATACTAAAGGGGGGGGGGGGGCCTTTAGTGCCCACACTTCAGTGCCGGTTCCATAACCGGCACTAAAGGCCCTTACAAACTAGTTTTAAAGCTCCGTTTTCTACTAGTGACACTTCGACAGGATGGTTTAACCAGCTAATGGATTGTTGTGTTAAAGCCCATGGCCCGTCCGAGCAAGTGTATAAGCTCAATTGGTTGTCAATAATCTGGATCAAATGTGAAATTAATACTTTGTTCCTCGGTCTCTCTCTTCTTCCCCAAGAAGTTCAGTTACCATCCACTGTAGCTATTGCAACAGAATATGCGTTGGTACAGGAAGCAATGCTGGAAAGAGCAAAGATGTAGGGAGCGCGGAGTTACAAGAAAAATCTGGTCAGTGGGTCGTTTCTCATGGTGGATTATGTTCAGAAACCCCAGTTAGCTGTCGGTGACATGTGGAAACCAAGGCAGCTGAAGGATTGTAGACGACAAAATGGGCTACGTTGTACAACTCATCCAAGAAGAGAGGCACCATGCGTGCCTTTGGTTTAAGTGTTTGTGCGTGTGTGTGTTCGTCGTGATTTGTACGTGATTGATCCTTAGGGGGTGGAATACCAACAATTGGGCCTTGTTCGGTACCACTCTGCTTCACAACTCTGGGAGCGGAGTTGGCGAAGCTACAGTGTAAAGCGGAGGAGTCGCAGTTTCTCCGCTCCATAGATTCTGGGAGCGGGTGATTACCGAACAGGGCCTTGGTATCTAGAGCAGGGTCAATTTGAAGCCGTGCTTGCCCTGTGGTGGCGACCTAACTAGTGCCATAGGGCGAGCGATGTTGTCGCTGGGTAGTGCAACGACTAGGACGAGCGGGCTATCGTCGTTCGGCGGGGCAGCAAGGAGGGAGATGACAGACTGCAATCGACATGATGATGGAAGATGATCATTGATGGGAGTGATGATGTTGAGGGGCGGTGTCGGAAGATCTCGTCAAGATCATCGTCCAGCGGAGACAAGGAGTTGTGCCGGTTAGCACATCTCAGTCGTCGTCCAAGTGCTTATCTTCGTGAGGATCTGTTAAAGATGAAGCGCATCCAGGTCGTCTATATGTATCGACGTGAGGCTTAAGTTCATGTATGTGGGGGCGGTAAACCAGTGAAGGTGAATCTCTTCAATGAGGTCACATCTCTACATGAGACTAGAGTGCATGGTGTAGCCCACCTCGGTCCTCCCCTCCGGTACATCTTTGGCCCATCTTGGGTCTTCTGGTCCAGAAAAATTCTCCAAAACGTTTCGCTCCATTTGGACTCTGTTTGGTATTGACTTTCTGCGAAATAAAAAACAAGCAAAAAATAGCAACTGGCACTGGACACTATGTCAATAGGTTAGTCCCAAAAAATGATATAAAGTTGCTATAAAATGATTGTAAAATATCCAAGAAAATAATATAACAGCATGAAACAATAAAAAATTATAGATACGTTGGAGACGTATCAGAGACACGGAGATTTTTGGTGTGGTTCCGATAGGTGGTGCTATCGTACATCCACGTTGATGGAGACTTCAACCCACGAAGGGTAACGGCTGCACGAGTCCAGGGAGGGCTCCACTCACAAAGGGTCCACGAAGAAGCAACCTTGTCTATCCCACCATGGCCATCGTTCACAAAGGACTTGCCTCACTCAGGTAGATCTTCACAAAGTAGGTGATCTCCTTGCCCTTACAAACTTCTTGGTTCAACTCCACAACATGTCGGAGGCTCCCAAACGACACCTAACCAATCTAGGAGACACCACTCTCCAAAAAGTAATAGGCGGTGTGTTGACGATGAACTCCTTGCTCTTATGCTTCAAATAATAGTCTCCCAACACTTAACTCTTTCTCATAGATTTGGATATGGTGGAGAAAGAATTGGAGTGGAAAGCAACTTGGGGAAGGCTAGAAATTAACATTTTTGTGGTAGGATTGGAATGTCTTGATCTCAACACATGAGTAGATGGTTCTCTCTAAGAAAATGAATGGTGAAAGTGTAGGCACGTTCTGATGGCTCTCTCTCTGAATAAGAGGGGTGGAGGGGTATATATAGCCTCCACACAAAATCCAACCGTTACACACATTTGACTCAACTCGGTGAGACCGAATAGGTGAACTCGGTGGCACCGATTGGTTCAAACAGGTGAATGTTAGGAATCTCGGTGGTACCTACTGGAACAATTGGTAGGACCGATGTGCAAGGGCTTAGGGCAAACTTCATCTCAGTGGGACCAATTGAATCAACTCGATGAGACTGAAGTGAATAATGGGCACAGAGAGAGTCTGTCAAGCAAACTCGGTGAGACCGATTGCAACATTTCAGCGAGACCGAAATAATTGCAATTGTCAACAGAGAGTTGGCAAGGCCATCTCGGTGAGACCGAGATTCGTATCAATGTGACCGGACAGTTAGGGTTTTAGGTAGTGTCTATGTCAAGTGAACTCGATGGGTCTGGGTTGGAAATATCAGTGAGGTCGAGTCTGGAATTAGGGTTTAGACATATTTGGATGGAGAAAGTGGCTAAGGGTTTTGGAGCAATATCACTAAGCACTTGAGCAACGAGATCATTAAGCAACACCCCATCCCATTTTAATAGTATTGACTTTCCTATAGACTCAATGTGATCTTGGATCACTAAAATAGAAATGAAGAGTCTTGAGCTTTTGTCAATCTTTGTTCTTAGCATTTTGAGGGGTCCACATCTCTAATCCATGCCACGCCAATCATTGAACATGCTGAAATTTTTATCTTGAAGAAATATTAGTTCAATGAACTATATGTTGTTATGAACTACCAAAACCACCCGGGGATTAGTTGCACTTTCAACATCCTCCACCCTAGAGTCGCGTGCTACCTCTTGAGCATGCGTTGGTTTTCCCTTGAAGAGGAAAGGGTGATGTAGCAAATCAGCGTAAGTATTTCCCTCAGTTTTTGAGAACCAAGGTATCAATCCAGTAGGAGACTACACGCAAGTCGCCTCGTACCTACACAAACAAATAAGAACCTTGCAACCAACGCGATAAAGGGGTTGTCAATCCCTTCACGGCCACTTGCAAAAGTGAGATCTGATAGAGATAATAAGATAAATATTTTTGGTATTTTTATGATATAGATTGAAAGTAAAGATTGAATAATAAAAGATAGCAGAAATAGTAAATTGATAGGCAAGCAATATGATGGAAGATAGACCCGGGGGCCATAGGTTTCACTAGTGAATTCTCTCAAGATAGCATAAGTATTACGGTGGGCATAAAAGCAAGAATAGATCTAGGTATTGTCATCTTTGGTATGCAATCCATAAGTGGTTCTCATAATAGATTCATAAGGTAATTTAATTTTCTTTCTAGGAAAGTGTTCCATGCCTTTCCTTAACGGAAATTGGAATCTAATATTTCCTTCTTTCATATCAATAATTGCACCAATCGTTCTAAGGAAAGGTCTACCAAGAATAATAGGACATGTAGGATTGCAATCTATATCAAGAACAATGAAATCTACGGGCACATAATTCCTATTTGCAATAATAAGAACATCAGTAATTCTTCCCATAGGTTTCTTAATGGCGGAATCTGCAAGATGTAAATTTAAAGAACAATCATCAAATTCACGCATCACACAAAGTTTTTGGAATCGTGGAAACACTAGCACCCAAATCACACAAAGCATAGCATTCATGACCTTTAATCTTAATTTTAATAGTAGGTTCCCACTCATCATAAAGTTTTCTAGGGATAGAAACTTCTAATTTAAGCTTTTCTTCATAAGATTGCATTAAAGCATCAACGATATGTTTGGTAAAAGCTTTATTTTGGCTATAAGCATGAGGAGAATTTAGCACGGATTGCAACAAGGAAATACAATCTATCAAACAGCAATTATCATAATTAAATTCCTTGAAATCCAAAATAGTGGGTTCATTGCTATCTAAAGTTTTGACCTCTTCAATCCCACTTTTAGTAATTTTAGCATCAAGATCTAAAAACTCTGAATCATTGGGACGCCTTTTAACTAAAGTTGACTCATTGATACGTCTCCGTCGTATCTACTTTTTCAAACACCTTTGCCCTTGTTTTGGACTCTAACTTGCATGATTTGAATGGAACTAACCCGGATTGACGCTGTTTTCAACAGAATTGCCATGGTGCTATTTTTGTGCAAAAATAAAAGTTCTCAGAATGACCTGAAAATCAACGGAGAATTATTTTGGAATATATAAAAAATACTGAAGAAGAATCCACGTCAGGGGGCCCACACCCTGTCCACGAGGGTGGGGGCGCGCCTACCCCCTGGGCGTGCCCCCCTGCCTCATGGGCCCCCTGACGCTCCACCGACCTCAACTCCAACTCCATATATTTGTGTTCGGGGAGAGAAAAACCAGAGAGAAGGATTCATCGCGTTTTACGATACGGAGCCGCCGCCAAGCCCTAAACTCTTTTGGGAGGGCTAATCTGGAGTCCGTTCGGGGCTCCGGAGAGGGGAATCCATCGCCATCGTGATCATCAACCTTCCTCCATCACCAATTTCATGATGCTCACCGCAGTGTGTGAGTAATTCCTTGCTAGACGGTGATGGGTTGGATGAGATTTATCATGTAATCGAGTTGGGTTTGATCCCTAGTATCCACTGTGTTCTGAGATTGATGTTGCTATGACTTTGCTATGCTTAATGCTTGTCACTAGGGCCCGAGTGCCATGATTTCAGATCTGAACCTATTATGTTTTCATGAATATATGTGAGTTCTTGATCCTATCTTGCAAGTCCATAATCACCTACTATGTGTTATGATCCGGCAACCCCGAAGTGACAATAATCGGGACCACTCCCGGTGATGACCGTAGTTTGAGGAGTTCATGTATTCACTATGTGTTAATGCTTTGGTCCGGTACTCTATTAAAAGGAGACCTTAATATCCCTTAGTTTCCAATAGGACCCCGCTGCCACGGGAGGGTAGGACAAAAGATGCCATGCAAGTTCTTTTCCATAAGCACGTATGACTATATTCGGAATACATGCCTACATTATATTGATGAACTGGAGCTAGTTCTGTGTCACCCTAGGTTATGACTGTTACATGATCGATCGCGTCCGAGATTATTCTCTATCACCGATCCATTTTCTACGAGCTTTCCGTATATTGTTGTCCGCTCATTTATTTTTCTGTTGCTATTGTTACCATCACTATAAAACCCAAAAATATTACTTTTGCTATTGTTACCTTTTGCTATCGTTACCACTACTATCATATTACTTTGCTACTAAACACTTTGCTGCAGATATTAAGTTATCCAGGTGTGGTTGAATTGACAACTCAGCTACTAATACTTGAGAATATTCTTTGGCTCCCCTTGTGTCGAATCAATAAATTTGGGTTGAATACTCTACCCTCAAAAACTGTTGCGATCCCCTATACTTGTGGGTTATCACTCATCTCCAGTCCCATCATTATCAAGATTCATATTACAAAACAAAGATTTAATAGGAGACACATCAATTAATTTTAGATATTCATTATTATTATCATGAAAACTAGAATAACGTGCTTTCATAAAGCAATTCTTTTTTGCAAGCATCCTAGCGGTTCTTTCTTTGCACTCATCAATGGAAATTGTCATGGCTTTGAGGGACTCATTGATATCATGCTTAGGTGGAATAGATGTAAGTTTCAAAGAATCAACATGAAGAGAAATTATATCCACATTCCTAGCCAACTCATCAATCTTAGACAATTTTTCTTCAATCAAAGCATTGAAACTCTTTTGTGAACTAATAAATTCTTTAATACTAGTTTAAAAATCAGAGGGCACCTTATTATAATTTCCATAAGAATTGTTGTAGGAATTACAATAATTGTTAGAGGAATTACTAGGAAACGGCTTAGGATTAAAATTACCTCTATACGCGTTATTACCAAAATTGTTCCTACCAACAAAATTAACATCCATAGATTCGTTATTATTCTCAATCAAAGTAGACAAAGGAATATCATTAGGATCAATAGAAGCGGTCTTATTAGCAAACAATTTCATAAGTTGATCCATCTTTCCACTCAAAACATTAACCTCTTCTATCGCATGAACCTTTTTACTAGTAGATCTTTCAGTGTGCCATTGAGAATAATTAACCATAATATTATCTAGGAGTTTGGTAGCTTCTCCTAAAGTGGTTTCCATAAAAGTGCCTCCCGCGGCCGAATCTAAAAGATTTCTAGAAGCAAAATTCAATCCGGCATAAAAATTTGTATAATCATCCATAAATTCAAACCATGAGTAGGGCCATTACGAATCATTAATTTCATCCTCTCCCAAGATTGTGCAACATGCTCATGATCTAGTTGCTTAAAATTCATAATGTCGTTTCTAAGAGAGATGATCTTAGCGGGAGGAAAATACTTAGAGATAAAAGCATCTTTGCACTTATTCCATGAATCAATACTATTTTTAGGCAAAGAAGAAACCAAGTTTTAGCACGATCTCTAAGTGAAAACGGAAATAGCTTCAATTTAAGAATATCATTATCCATGTCCTTTTTCTTTTGCATGTCACATAAATCAACAAAGTCGTTTAGATGGGTAGCGACATCTTCACTAGGAAGGCCAGCAAACTGAACTTTCATGACAAGATTCAGCAAAGCAGTATTAATTTCACAAGATTCAGCACCGGTAAGTGGAGCAATCAGAGTGCTAATAAAATCATTATTGTTGGTATTGGAAAATTCACACAATTTAGTATTGTCTTGAGCCATCATGACAAACGATCCAACACACGAGCACACAAGAAGCAAGCGAAAAGAAACGGAAGGAAAAAGGGCGAACTAAAAAGAGGCAAATAAAATGGCAAGGGTGAAGTGGGGGAGAGGAAAACGAGAGGCAAATGGCAAATAATGTAATGCAAGGGATAAGAGTTTGTGATGGGCACTTGGTATGTCTTGACTTGACTTGGCGTAGATCTCCCTGGCAACGGCGCCAGAAATCCTTCTTGCTACCTCTTAAGCATGCGTTGGTTTTCCCTTGAAGAGGAAATGGTGATGCAGCAAAGCAGCATAAGTATTTCCCTTAGTTTTTTAGAACCAAGGTATCAATCCAGTAGGAGACTACACGCAAGTCGCCTCGTACCTACACAAACAAATAAGAACCTTGCAACCAACGCGATAAAGGGGTTGTCAATCCCTTCACGGCCACTTGCAAAAGTGAGATCTGATAGAGATAATAAGATAAATATTTTTGGTATTTTTATGATATAGATTAAAAGTAAAGATTGCAAAATAAAAGATATTGGAAATAGTAAATTGATAGGAAAGCAATATGATGGAAGATAGACCCGGGGGCCATAGGTTTCACTAGTGGCTTCTCTCAAGATAACATAAGTATTACGGTGGGTGAAGGAATTACTGTCGAGCAATTGATAGAAAAGTGCATAGTTATGGGAATATCTAGGCATGATCATGTATATAGGCATCACGCCCGCGACAAGTAGACCGAAACGATTCTGCATCTACTACTATTACTCCACACATCGACCGACTCCTACCTGCATCTAGAGTATTAAGTTCATAAGAACAGAGTAATGCATTAGGCAAGATGACATGATGTAGAGGGATAAACTCAAGAAATATGATATAAACCCCATCTTTTTATCCTCGATGCCAACAATACAATACGTGCCTTGCTCCCCTGCTGTCACTGGGAAAGGACACCGCAAGATTGAACCCAACGCTAAGCACATCTCCCATTGCAAGAAAGATCAATCTAGTAGGCGAAACCAAACTGATTATTCGAAGAGACTTGCAAAGATAACAAATCATACATAAAAGAATTCAGAGGAGAACCAAACATTGTTCATAGATAATCTTGATCATAAACCCACAATTCATCAGGTCTCGACAAACACACGGCAAAAAGAATTACATCGAATAGATCTCCAAGAGAATCGAAAAGAACTTTGTATTGAGATCCAAAGAGAGAGAAGAAGCCATCTAGCTAATAACTATGGACCCGAAGGTTTGAGGTAAACTACTCACACATCATTGGAGAGGCTATGGTGTTGATGTAGAAGACCTCCGTGATTGATTCCCCCTCCGGCGGAGCTCCGGAAAAGGCTCCAAGATGGGATCTCACGGGTACAGAAGGTTGCGGCGGTGGAAATTGAAGGAAATATGCCCTAGAGGCAATAGTAAAGTTATTATTTATATTTCCTTATATCATGATAAATGTTTATTATTCATCCTAGAATTGTATTAACCGGAAACGTAGTACATGTGTGAATACATAGACAAACAGAGTGTCACTAGTATGCCTCTACTTGACTAGCTCGTTGAATCAAAGATGGTTATGTTTCCTAACCATAGACATGAGTTGTCATTTTATTAAAGGAATCACATCATTAGAGAATGATGTGATTGACTTGACCCATTCCGTTAGCTTAGCATTTGATCGTTTAGTATATTGCTATTGCTTTCTTCATGACTTATACATGTTCCTATGACTATGATATTATGCAACTCCCGAATACCGGAGGAACACTTTGTGTGCTACCAAACGTCACAACGTAACTGGGTGATTATAAAGGTGCTCTACAGGTGTCTCCAATGGTACTTGTTGAGTTGGCATAGATCGAGATTAGGATTTGTCACTCCGATTGTCGGAGAGGTATCTTTGGGCCCTCTCGGTAATGCACATCACTATAAGCCTTGCAAGCAATGTAACTAATGAGTTAGTTGCGGGATGATGCATTACGGAACGAGTAAAGAGACTTACCGGTAACAAGATTGAACTAGGTATTGAGATACCGACAATCGAAACTCGGGCAAGTAACATACCGATGACAAAGGGAACAACGTATGTTGTTATGCGGTTCGACCGATAAAGATCTTCGTAGAATATGTAGGAGCCAATATGGGCATCCAGGTTCCGCTATTGGTTATTGACCAGAGAAGTGTCTCGGTCATGTCTACATAGTTCTCGAACCCATAGGGTCCGCTCGCTTAACGTTCGTTGACGATATGGTATTTATGAGTTATGTATGTTGGTAACCGAATGTTGTTCGGAGTTTCGGATAAGATCACGGACATCACGAGGAACTCCGGAATGGTCCGGAGATAAAGTTTGATATATGGGATAATAGTGTTTGGTCTCCAGAAAGGTTCCGGAATTCACCAGAAGGGGTTCCGGATGTTTCCTGAAATGTTTGGGTACGAGAACACTTTGTTTGGACCAAAGGGGAAAGCCCACAAGGTTTTTGGAGAGCGCAAAAGGAAGTTTTGCGGAGTCCAGGGGCCAGACACCAGGGTTCCCGGCGTCTGGGTCCAGACGCCGGGAACCCTGGCGTCTGGCCCTGGAGTCCGAGAAGGACTCTTGCCTTTCGGGTGAAACCAACTTTGTGGAGGCTTTTACTCCAAGTTTCGACCCCAAGGCTCAACATATAAATAGAGGGGTAGGGCTAGCACCCAAGACACATGAAGAAACACCAAGCCATGTGCCGGCAACCCCGTCCCCTCTAGTTTATCCTCCGTAATAATTTTCGTAATGCTTAGGCGAAGCCCTGCAGAGATTGTTCTTCACCAACACCGTCACCACGTTGTCGTGCTGCCGGAACTCATCTACTACTTTGCCCCTCTTGTTGGATCAAGAAGGAGAGGACGTCATCGAGCTAAACGTGTGCTGAACGCGGAGGTGCCATACGTTTGGTACTTGATCGGGATGGATCATGAAGGTGTACGACTACATCAACCACGTTGATAAACGCTTCCGCTTTCGGTCTAAGAGGGTGCCTAGACATACTCTCCTCTCTCATTGTTATGCATCACCATGATCTTGCGTGTGCGTAGGAATTTTTTGGAAATTACTATGTTACCCAACAGTGGCATCCGAGCCAGGTTTATGCGTGGATGTTATATGCACGAGTAGAACACGAGTGAGTGTTGGGCGATACAAGTCATACTGCTTAGCAGCATGTCATACTTTGGTTCGGCGGTATTGTTGGATGAAGCGGCCCAGACCGACATTATGCGTACGCTTACGCGAGACTGGTTCTACCTACGTGCTTTGCACACACGTGGCTGGCGGGTGTCAGTTTCTCCAACTTTAGTTGAACCGAGTGTGACTACGGCCGGTCCTTGTTGAAGGTTAAAACAACACTAGCTTGACAAACTATCGTTGTGGTTTTGATGCGTAGGTAAGAACGGTTCTTGCTCAACCCGTAGCAGCCACGTAAAACTTGCAACAACAAAGTAGAGGACGTCTAACTTGTTTTTGCAGGGCATGTTGTGATGTGATATGGTCAAGGCATGATGCTATATTTTATTGTATGAGATGATCATGTTTTGTAACGGAGTTATCGGCAACTGGCAGGAGCCATATGGTTGTCGCTGTATTGTATGAAATTCAATCGCCATGTAATTGCTTTACTTTATCACTAAGCGGTAGCGATAGTCGTGGAGGCAATAGTTGGCGTGACGACAACCATGCTTCGATGGAGATCAAGGTGTCAGGCCGGTGACGATGGTGATCATGACTGTGCTTTGGAGATGGAGATCAAAGGCACAAGATGATGATGGCCATATCATATCACTTATATTGATTGCATGTGATGTTTATCCTTTATGCATCTTATTCTGCTTTGATTGACGGTAGCATTATAAGATGATCTATCACTAAAAATTTCAAGGTACAAGTGTTCTCCCTGAGTATGCACCATTGCAAAAGATCGTCGTGCCGAGACACCACGTGATGATCGGGTGTGATAAGCTCAATGTTCTTATACAACAGGTACAAGCCAGTTTTTGTACACGTAGAATACTCGGGTTAAACTTGACGAGCCTAGCATATGCAGATGTGACCTCGGAACACTGGAGACCGAAAGGTCGAGCGTGAATCATATAGTAGATATGATCAACATAGTGATGTTCACCATTGAAAACTACTCCATCTCACATGATGATCGGACATGGTTTAGTTGATTTAGATCACGTGGTCACTTAGATGATTAGAGGGATGTCTATCTAAGTGGGAGTTCTTAAGTAATATGATTAATTCAACTTTAATTTATCATGAACTTAGTCCTGATAGTATTTGCATATCTATGTTGTAGATCAATAGCTTGCGATGTAGCTCCCCGTTTATTCTTGATATGTTCCTAGAGAAAAATAAGTTGAAAGATGTTAGTAGCAATGATGCGGACTAGCTCCGTAATCTGAGGGTTATCCTCATTGCTGCACAGAACTATTATGTCCTTGATGCACCGCTAGGTGACGGACCTATTGCAGGAGCAGATACAGACGTTATGAACGTTTGACAAAGCTCGGTATGATGACTACTTGATAGTTTAGTGCACCATGCTTTACGGCTTATAACCGGGATGTCAAAAACGTTTTCAACGCCACGGAGCATATAAGATGTTCCAAGAGCTGAAATTGGTATTTCAGACTCATGCCCGAGTCGAGACGTATGAGACCTCTGACAAGTACTTTGCCTACAAGATGGAGGAGAATAGCTCAACGAGTGAGCATGTGATCAGATTGTCTGAGTACTACAATCACTTGAATCAAGTGGGAGCCAATCTTCCAGATAATATAGTGATTGATAACCCACAAGTATAGGAGATCGCAACAGTTTTCGAGGGTAGAGTATTCAACCCAAATTTATTGATTCGACACAAGGGGAGCCAAAGAATATTCTCAAGTATTAGTAGCTGAGTTGTCAATTCAACCACACCTGGATAACTTAATATCTGCAGCAAAGTATTTACTAGCAAAGTAATATAATAGTAGTGGTTATGGTGGTAAAAGGTAACGGTAACAAAAGTAATATTTTTGGTGTTTTATAGTGATGGCAACAGTCGCAACGGAAAAGTAAATAAGCGAAGAACAGATATGGAAAGCTCGTAGGAAATGGATCGGTGATAGAGAATTATGTCGGATGCGATCGATCATGCAACAGTTATAACATAGGGTGACACAGAACTAGCTCCAGTTCATCAATGTAATGTAGGCATGTATTTCGAATATAGTCATACATGCTTATGGAAAAGAACTTGCATGACATCTTTTGTCCTACCCTCCCGTGGCAGCGGGGTCCTATTGGAAACTAAGGGATATTAGGGCCTCCTTTTAATAGAGTACTGGACCAAAGCATTAACACATAGTGAATACATGAACTCCTCAAAATACGGTCATCACTAGGAGTGGTCTCGATTATTGTCACTTCGGGGTTGCCGGATTATAACACATAGTAGGTGACTATTGACTTGCAAGATAGGATCAAGAACTCACATATATTCATGAAAACATAATAGGTTCAGATCTGAAAGCATGGCACTCAGGCCCTAGTGACAACCATTAAGCATAGCAAAGTCATAGCAACATCAATCTCAGAACATAGTGGATACTAGGGATCAAACCCTAACAAAACTAACTCGATTACATGATAAATCTCATCCAACCCATCACCGTCCAGCAAGCCTACGATGGAATTACTCACGCACGGCAGTGAGCATCATGAAATTGGTGATGGAGGAAGGTCGATGATGATGATGGCGACGGATTCCCCTCTTCGAAGCCCCGAACAGACTCCAGATTAGCCCTCCCGAGAGAGTTTAGGGCTTGGCAGCGGCTCCATATCATAAAACGCGATGAATCCTCTCTTTCTGATTTTTTTCTCCCTGAACACGAATATATGGAGTTGGAGTTGAGGTCGGTGGAGCACCAGGGGGCCCACGAGGCAGGGGGGCGTGCCCAGGGGGCAGGCGCACCTCCCACCCTCGTTGACAGGGTGTGGGCCCCCTAGCCTTGATTCTTTTGCCAGCATTTTTCATATATTCCAAAATAATTCTTCGTTGATTTTCAGGTCATTCCAAGAACTTTTTTTCTGCACAAAAATAGCACCATGGCAATTCTGCTAAAAACAGCGTCAGTCCAGGTTAGTTCTATTCAAATCATGCAAGTTAGAGTCCAAAACAAGGGCAAAAGTGTTTGGAAAAGTAGATACGACGAAGACGTATCAACTCCCCCAAGCTTAAACCTTTGCTTGTCCTCAAGCAGTTTAGTTGATAAACTGAAAGTGATAAAGAAAAACTTTTACAAACTCTGTTTGCTCTTGTTGTTGTAAATATGTAAAGCCAGCATTCGAGTTTTCAGCAAAGATTATGACTAGCCATATTCATAATAACACTTAGGTCTCATGTTTACTCATATCAATGGCATAATCAACTAGCGAGCAATAATAATAAATCTCGGATGACAACACTTTCTCAAAACAATCATAATATGATATAACAAGATGGTATCTCGCTAGCCCTTTCTGAGACTGCAAAACATAAATGCAGGGCACCTTTAAAGATCAAGGACTGACTAAACATTGTAATTCATGGTAAAAGAGATCCAGTCATAGTCATACTCAATGTAAACTAACAGTAATGGATGCAAATGACAGCGGTGCTCTCCAACTGCTGCTTATTAATAAGAGGATGATGACTCGACATAAAAGTAAATAGATAGGCCCTTCGCAGAGGGAAGCAGGGATTTGTAGAGGTGACAGAGCTCGGTTTTGAAATAGATATGAATAATATTTTGAGCGGTATACTTTCATTGTCAACATAACAACTGAGAGATCTCGATATCGTCCATGCTACACACATTATAGGCGGTTCCCAAGCAGAATGGTAAAGTTTATACTCCCCCACCACCAACAAGCATCAATCCATGGCTTGCCCAAAAGAACGGGTGCCTCCAACTAACAACAATCCCGGGGGAGTTTTGTTTGCAATTATTTTGATTTGATTTGCTTAAAGCATGGGACTGGGCATCCCGGTGACCAGCCTGTTGGGGAACGTAGCAGAAATTCAAAATTTTCCTACGTGTCACCAAGATCTATCTATGGAGAAACCAGCTATGAGTAGAAGGAGAGTGCATCTACATACCCTTGTAGATCGCTAAGCGGAAGCGTTCAAGTGAACGGGGTTGATGGAGTCGTACTCGTCGTGATTCAAATCACCGATGATCAAGTGCCGAACGCACGGCACCTCCGCGTTCAACACACGTACAGCCCGGTGACGTCTCCCACGCCTTGATCCAGCAAGGAGAGAGGGAGAGGTTGAGGAAGACTCCATCCAACAGCAGCACAACGGCGTGGTGGTGGTGGAGGAGCGTGGCAATCCCGCAGGGCTTCGCCAAGCACCATGGGAGAGGAGGAGTAGGGAGAGAGGTAGGGCTGCACCAAGAGGGAGAGAACTCATGTGTATGGCAGCCCCAAACCTCATCTATATATAGGGGGAAGGGGGGGCTGCGCCCCCTTTAGGGTTTCCCACCCCCAAGGGGTGCGGCCAGCCCTAGATGGCAAAGGGGAGGCGGCCAAGGGGGAGAGGAGAGGGAGGCGCACCAATATGGGCCTTAAGGCCCATCTGGACTAGGGTTTGCCCCCTCCCACTCTCCCTTGCGCCTTGGCCCCTTGTGGGGGGCGCACCAGCCCTCCTAGGGGCTGGTCCCCTCCCACACTTGGCCCACGCAGCCTTCTGGGGCAGGTGGCCCCACTTGGTGGACCCCCGGGACCCTCCCGGTGGTCCCGGTACAATACCGATATCGCCCGAAACTTTTCCGGTGACCAAAACAGGACTTCCCATATATAAATCTTTACCTCCGGACCATTCCGGAACTCCTCGTGACGTCCGGGATCTCATCCGGGACTCCGAACAACATTCGGTAACCACATACAAGCTTCCTTTATAACCCTAGCGTCATCGAACCTTAAGTGTGTAGACCCTACGGGTTCGGGAGACATGCAGACATGACCGAGACGTTCTCCGGTCAATAACCAACAGCGGGATCTGGATACCCATGATGGCTCCCACATGTTCCACGATGATCTCATCGGATGAACCACGATGTCAAGGACTTAATCAATCCCGTATTCAATTCCCTTTGTCTATCGGTATGTTACTTGCCCGAGATTCGATCGTCGGTATCCAATACCTTGTTCAATCTCGTTACCGGCAAGTCACTTTACTCGTTCCGTAACACATCATCCCGTGATCAACTCCTTGGTCACATTGCGCATATGATGATGTCCTACCGAGTGGGCCCAGAGATACCTCTCCGTTTACACGGAGTGACAAATCCCAGTCTCGATCCGCATAAAACAATAGATACTTTCGGAGATACCTGTAGTGCACCTTTATAGTCACCCAGTTACGTTGTGACGTTTGATACACCCAAAGCACTCCTACGGTATCCAGGAGTTACACGATCTCATGGTCAAAGGAAGAGATACTTGACATTGGCAAAGCTCTAGCAAACGAACTACACGATCTTTGTGCTATGCTTAGGATTGGGTCTTGTCCATCACATCATTCTCCTAATGATGTGATCCCGTTATCAACGACATCCAATGTCCATAGCCAGGAAACCATGACTATCTGTTGATCACAACGAGCTAGTCAACTAGAGGCTCACTAGGGACATATTGTGGTCTATGTATTCACACGTGTATTACGATTTCCGGATAATACAGTTATAGCATGAATAAAAGACTATTATCATGAACAAGAAATATAATAATAACTTATTTATTATTGCCTCTAGGGCATATTTCCAACAGTCTCCCACTTGCACTAGAGTCAATAATCTAGTTCACATCGCCATGTGATTAACACTCACAGGTCACATCGCCATGTGACTAATACCCAAGAGTTTACTAGAGTCAGTAGTCTAGTTCACATCACTATGTGATTAACACTCAATGAGTTTTATGTTTGATCATGTTGCTTGTGAGAGAGGTTTTAGTCAACGGGTCTGAACCTTTCAGATCCGTGTGTGCTTTACAAATCTCTATGTCATCTCCTAGATGCAGCTACCACGCTCTATTTGGAGCTATTCCAAATAACTGTTCTACTTGGAGCTATTCTAAATTGTTGCTCCATTATATGTATCCGGTCTCTCTACTCAGAGCTATCCGGATAGGTGTCAAGCTTGCATCGACGTAACCCTTTACGACGAACTCTTTTACCACCTCCATAATCGAGAAAATTCCTTAGTCCACTAGTTACTAAGGATAACTTTGACCGCTGTCCTGTGATCCATTCTTGGATCACTCTTGTACCCCTTGACTGACTCATGGCAAGGCACACTTCAGGTGCGGTACACAGCATAGCATACTGAAGAGCCTACGTCTTAAGCATAGGGGACGACCTTCGTCCTTTCTCTCTATTCTGCCGTGGTCGAGCTTTAAGTCTTAACTTCGTACCTTACAACTCAGGCAAGAACTCCTTCTTTGACTGGTCCATCTTGAACACCTTCAAGATCATGTCAAGGTATGTGCTCATTTGAAAGTATTATTAAGCATTTTGATCTATCCTTATAGATCTTGATGCTCAATGTTCAAGTAGCTTAATCCAGGCTTTCCATTGAAAAACACTTTCAAAATAACCCTATATGCTTTCCAGAAATTCTACGTCATTTCTGATCAACAATATGTCAACAACATATACTCATCAGAAATTCTATAGTGCTCCCACTCACTTCTTTGGAAATACAAGTTTCTCATAAACTTTGTACAAACCCAAAATCTTTGATCATCATCAAAGCATACATTCCAACTCCGAGATGCTCACTCCAGTCCTTAGAAGGATTGCTGGAGCTTTGCATACTTATTAGCATCTTTCGGGATTGACAAAACCTTCCGGTTGTATCACATACAACCTTTCCTCATTAAAATCGTCGAGGAAACAATGTTTTGACATCCTATCTGCAAGATTTCATAAATAATGCAGTAATCGCTAATATAATTCCAACAGACTCTTAGCATCGCTACGAGTGAGAAAATCTCATCGTAGTCAACTCCTTGAACTTGTCGGAAAACATCTTAACGACAAGTCGAGCTTTCTTAATGGTGACATTTACCATCATTGTCCGTCTTCCTTTTGAAATCCATCTGTACTCATTAGCCTTACGACCATCGAGCCGTTCTGCCAAAGTCTACACTTTGTTTTCATACATGGATCCTCTCTCGGATTTTATGGCCTCAAGCCATTTATCGGAATCCGGGCCCACCATCGCTTCTCCATAGCTCGTAGGTTCATTGTTGTCTAGCAACATGACTTCCAAGACAGGATTACGTACCACTCTGAAGTAGTACGCATCCTTGTCATCCCTACGAGGTTTGGTAGTGACTTGATCCGAAGTTTCATGATCAATATCATAAGCTTCCACTTCAATTGGTGTAGGTGCCACAGGAACAACTTCCTGTGCCCTGCCACACACTAGTTGAAGAGACGGTTCAATAACCTCATCAAGTCTCCACCATCCTCCCACTCAATTCTTTCGAGAGAAACTTTTCCTCGAGAAAGGACCCGATTCTAGAAACAATCCATATTGCTTTCGGATCTGAATTAGGAGGTATACCCAACTGTTTTGGGTTTCCTATGAAGATGCATTTTATCCGCTTTGGGTTCGAGCTTATCAACCTGAAACTTTTTCATATAAGCGTCGCAGCCCCAAACTTTTAAGAAACGACAACTTAGGTTTCTCTAAACCATAATTCATACGGTGTCATCTCATCGGAATTACGTGGTGCCCTATTTAAAGTGAATGTGGTTGTCTCTAATGCCTAACCCATGAACGATAGTGGTAATTCGATAAGAGACATCATGGTACGCACCATATCCAATAGGGTGCAACTATGATGTTCGGACACACCATCACACTATGGTGTTCCAGGCGGTATTAATTGTGAAACAATTTCCACAATGTCTTAATTGTGTGCCAAAACTCGTAACTCAGATATTCATCTCTATGATCGTATCATAGACATTTTATCCTCTTGTCACAATGATCTTCTACTTCACTCTGAAATTACTTGAACCATTCAATAATTCAGACTTGTGTTTCATCAAGTAAATATTCTCAACATCTACTCGAATCATCTGTGAAGTAAGAACATAACGATATTCACTGCATGCCTCAGCACTTATTGGACTGCACACATCAAAATGTGTTACTTCCAACAAGTTGCTATCTTGTTCCATCTTATTGAAACCGAGGCTTTTCAGTCATCTTGCCTATGTGGTATGATTTGCATATCTCAAGTGATTCAAAATCAAGTGAGTCCGAACGGTCCATTTGCATGGAGTTTCTTCATGCATATACACCAATAGACATGGTTCGCATGTCTCAAACTTTTCAAAAATGAGTGAGTCCAAAGATCCATCAACATGGAGCTTCTTCATGCATTTTATACCGATATGACTTACATGGCAGTGCCACAAATAGTGGTACTATCATTACTATCTTTTTGGCATGAACATGTGTATCACTACGATCGAGATTTCAATGAACCATTCATTTTAGGTGCAAGACCATTGAAGGTATTATTCAAATAAATAGAGTAACCATTATTCTCTTTAAATGAATAACCGTATTGCGATAGACATAATCCAATCATGTCTATGCTCAACGCAAACACCAAATCTCGATGGTAGAGGGAGCGTGCGATGCTTGATCATATCAACATTGGAAACACTTCCAACACATATCGTCAGCTCACCTTTAGCTAGTCTCCGTTTATTCCGTAGCTTTTATTTCGAGTTACTAACACTTAGCAACCGAACCGGTATCTAATACCCTGGTGCTACTAGGAGTACTAGTAAAGTACACATTAACATAATGTATATCCAATATACTTCTATCAACCTTGCCAGCCTTCTCATCTACCAAGTATCTAGGGTAATGCTGCTCCAGTGGTTGTTCCCCTTATTACAGAAGCACTTAGTCTCGGGTTTGGGTTCAACCTTGGGTTTCTTCACTTGAGCAGCAGCTGATTTGCCGTTTCATGAAGTATCCCTTTGTTCCCTTGCCCTTCTTGAAACTAGTGGTTTCACCAACCATCAACAATTGATGCTCCTTCTTGATTTCTACTTTCGCGGTGTCAAACATCGTGAATACCTCAAGGATCATCTTATTTATCCCTGATATGTTATAGTTCATCACGAAGCTCTAGCAGCTCGGTGGCAATGACTTTGGGGAAACATCACTATCTCATCTGGAAGATCAACTCCCACTCGATTCAAGTGATTGTTGCACTCAGACAATCTGAGCACAAGCTCAATGATTGAGCTTTTCTCCCTTAGTTTGCAGGTTAAGAAAATCGTCGGAGGTCTCATACCTCTTGATGTGGGCACGAGCCTGAAATCCCAATTTCAGCCCTCAAAACATCTCATATGTTCCGCGACGTTTCGAAAACGTCTTTGGTGCCTCTACTTAAACCATTTAACTGAACTATCACGTGGTTATCAAAATGTGTATGTTCGATGTTCGAAACATCCACAAACGACGTTTGGGGTTCAGCACACTGAGCAGTGCATTAAGGACATAAGCTTTCTACTGATCGTATAATCTCTACTATCAACTTTCAACTATATTTTCTCTAGGAACATATCTAAAACAGTAGAACTAAAGCGCGAGCTACGACATAATTTGCAAAAGGTCTTTTGACTATGTTCAGGATAATTAAGTTCATCTTATGAACTCCCACTCAGATAGACATCCCTCTGGTCATCTAAGTGATTACATGATCCGAGTCAACTAGGCCGTGTCCGATCATCACGTGAGACGGACAAGTCATCATCGGTGAACATCTTCATGTTGATCGTATCTACTATACGACTCATGCTCGACCTTTCGGTCTCCGTGTTCCGAGGCCATGTCTGCACATGCTAGGCTCGTCAAGTTAACCCTAAGTGTTTTCGCTGTGTAAAACTGTCTTACACCCGTTGTATGTGAACGTAAGAATCCATCACACCCGATCATCACGTGGTGCTTAGAAGCGACGAACTGTAGCAACGGTGCACAGTTAGGGGAGAACACTTCTTGAAATTTTGTAAGGGATCATCTTATTTACTACCGTCGTTCTAAGAAACAAGATGCATAAACATGATAAACATCACATGCAATCAAATAGAGTAGTGACATGATATGGCCAATATCATATAGCTCCTTTGATCTTCATCTTCGGGGCTCCATGATCATCTTGTCACCGGCATGACACCATGATCTCCATCATCATGATCTCCATCATCGTGTCTTCATGAAGTTGTCACGCCAACGACTACTTCTACTTCTATGACTAACGCGTTTAGCAATAAATTAAAGTAAGTTACATGGCATTCTTCAATGACGCACAGGTCATACAAAAAATAAAGACAACTCCTATGGCTCCTGCCGGTTGTCGTACTCATCGACATGCAAGTCGTGAATCCTATTACAAGAACATGATCAATCTCATACATCACATATCATTCATCACATCCTTTTGGCCATATCACATCACATAGCATACCCTGCAAAAACAAGTTAGACGTCCTCTAATTGTTGTTTGCATGTTTTACGTGGCTGCTATGGGTTTCTAGCAAGAACGTTTCTTACCTACGCAAGACCACAACGTGATATGCCAATTGCTATTTACCCTTCATAAGGACCCTTTTCATCGAATCCGTTCCGACTAAAGTGGGAGAGACTGGCACCCGCTAGCCACCTTATGCACCAAGTGCATGTCAATCGGTGGAACCTGTCTCACGTAAGAGTACGTGTAAGGTCGGTCCGGGCCGCTTCATCCCACAATACCGTCGAAACAAGATTGGACTAGTAACGGTAAGCATATTGAACAACATCAACGCCCACAACTACTTTGTGTTCTACTCGTGCAAAGAATCTACGCAATAGACCTAGCTCATGATGCCACTGTTGGGGAACGTAGCAGAAATTCAAAATTTTCCTACGTGTCACCAAGATCTATCTATGGAGAAACCAGCTACGAGTAGAAGGAGAGTGCATCTACATACCCTTGTAGATCGCTAAGCGGAAGCGTTCAAGTGAACGGGGTTGATGGAGTCGTACTCGTCGTGATTCAAATCACCGATGATCAAGTGCCGAACGCACGGCACCTCCGCGTTCAACACACGTACAGCCCGGTGACGTCTCCCACGCCTTGATCCAGCAAGGAGAGAGGGAGAGGTTGAGGAAGACTCCATCCAACAGCAGCACAACGGCGTGGTGGTGGTGGAGGAGCGTGGCAATCCCGCAGGGCTTCGCCAAGCACCATGGGAGAGGAGGAGTAGGGAGAGAGGTAGGGCTGCACCAAGAGGGAGAGAACTCATGTGTATGGCAGCCCCAAAACTCATCTATATATAGGGGGAAGGGGGGGCTGCGCCCCCTTTAGGGTTTCCCACCCCCAAGGGGTGCGGCCAGCCCTAGATGGCAAAGGGGAGGCGGCCAAGGGGGGAGAGGAGAGGGAGGCGCACCAATATGGGCCTTAAGGCCCATCTGGACTAGGGTTTGCCCCCTCCCACTCTCTCTTGCGCCTTGGACTCCTTGTGGGGGGCGCACCAGCCCTCCTAGGGGCTGGTCCCCTCCCACACTTGGCCCACGCAGCCTTCTGGGGCAGGTGGCCCCACTTGGTGGACCCCGGGACCCTCCCGGTGGTCCCGGTACAATACCGATATCGCCCGAAACTTTTCCGGTGACCAAAACAGGACTTCCCATATATAAATCTTTACCTCCGGACCATTCCGGAACTCCTCGTGACGTCCGGGATCTCATCCGGGACTCCGAACAACATTCGGTAACCACATACAAGCTTCCTTTATAACCCTAGCGTCATCGAACCTTAAGTGTGTAGACCCTACGGGTTCGGGAGACATGTAGACATGACCGAGACGTTCTCCGGTCAATAACCAACAGCGGGATCTGGATACCCATGATGGCTCCCACATGTTCCACGATGATCTCATCGGATGAACCACGATGTCAAGGACTTAATCAATCCCGTATTCAATTCCCTTTGTCTATCGGTATGTTACTTGCCCGAGATTCGATCGTCGGTATCCAATACCTTGTTCAATCTCGTTACCGGCAAGTCACTTTACTCGTTCCGTAACACATCATCCCGTGATCAACTCCTTGGTCACATTGCGCATATGATGATGTCCTACCGAGTGGGCCCAGAGATACCTCTCCGTTTACACGGAGTGACAAATCCCAGTCTCGATCCGCATAAAACAATAGATACTTTCGGAGATACCTGTAGTGCACCTTTATAGTCACCCAGTTACGTTGTGACGTTTGATACACCCAAAGCACTCCTACGGTATCCAGGAGTTACACGATCTCATGGTCAAAGGAAGAGATACTTGACATTGGCAAAGCTCTAGCAAACGAACTACACGATCTTTGTGCTATGCTTAGGATTGGGTCTTGTCCATCACATCATTCTCCTAATGATGTGATCCCGTTATCAACGACATCCAATGTCCATAGCCAGGAAACCATGACTATCTGTTGATCACAACGAGCTAGTCAACTAGAGGCTTACTAGGGACATATTGTGGTCTATGTATTCACACGTGTATTACGATTTCCGGATAATACGGTTATAGCATGAATAAAAGACTATTATCATGAACTAAGAAATATAATAATAACTTATTTATTATTGCCTCTAGGGCATATTTCCAACACAGCCATGTTCTCGTGAGTGAGGAGCGGAGTCCACTGCTCTTGAGAATAACCCGCCTAGCATGGAAGATACAGATAGCCCTAGTTGATACATGAGCTATTCGAGCATACAAAACAGAATGTTTATTTGAAGGTTTAGAGTTTGGCACATACAAATTTACTTGGAACGGCAGGTAGATACCGTATATAAGTAGGTATGGTGGACTAATATGGAACAACTTTGGGGTTTATGGAATTGGATGCACAAGCAGTATTCCCGCTTAGTACAAGTGAAGGCTAGAAAAAGACTGAGAAGCGACCAGCTAGAGAGCGACAATAGTCATGAACATGCATTAAAATTAATCAACACCGAATGCAAGCATGAGAAGGATATAATGCACCATGAACGTAAATATCGTAGAGGCTATGTTGATTTTGTTTCAACTACATGCGTGAACATGTGCCAAGTCAAGCCACTCGAATCGTTCAAAAGAGGATACCACCCTATCATACCACATCACAACCATTTTAATAGCATGTTGGCACGCAAGGTAAACCATTATAAACTCCTAGCTAATTAAGCATGGCATAAGCAACTACAAGATCTAATTATCATTGTAAACATGTTTATTCATAATAGGCTAAATCAGGAACGATGAACTAATCATATTTACAAAAAAAAGAGAGGCCGAGTTCACACCAGCTTTTCTCATCTCAATAAGTTCATCATATATCATCATTATTGCCTTTCACTTGCACGACTGAATAGTGTGGATAATAATAATGGTGCACGTGCATTGGACTAAGCGGAATCTGTAGGCATTCAATTCAAGAGAGAAGACAAGGTAATATGGGCTCTTTGTTAGATCAACAATAATGCATATGAGGGCCACTCAACATTTTAATCATGGTCTTCTCCTCTCAACCCCCAACAAGAAAAGAAATAAAACTATTTACATGGGAAAGCTCCCAACAAGCAAAAGAAGAACGAGAAATATTTTTGGGTTTTCTTTTTAATTACTACAAGCATGGAAAGTAAACTAACTAAAAGCTACAACTTTTTTTTGGTTTTTCTTAAGGTTTATCAAACACACAAGAAGAAAGCATAAAAAGGAAAATAACTAGCATGGATGATACAGTGAAAAAGTATGAGCACCGACAACTAGCATGAGTGTGTGAACATAAATGTAATGTCGGTGAGAAATACGTACTCCCCCAAGCTTAGGCTTTTGGCCTAAGTTAGTCTACTGCCACGGCTGGCCTAGCGGATATCCAAAGTTGTAATTGGGGTCGTACTGAGAAGGATCCCCCTGGTGCCACTGGTTGGCGATCTCTTCTGGATTCCACTGATAAACAGACTGTAGGTGAGGATCAAATTGTGGTTCCGGCTCTGGCTCTGTAGCTGGTGTGGGGTTTCAGTACGCGTGAATGGCCTCCGGCGAAACAAGGTACTTGCCTGCAGATAAGTCAAACAAGGAAGGAGAAGGCAAAGTAATAGCCTCAGGGTGATTTTTATCAAATATCAGCTTGTACTTAAGCATCTTTTCCTTATTCTTAACGATAAAATCATGTGCTATCATACTCTTATAGTCTAGAAAAACAGGAGGCAACAACTTATCTTCTTTCTCATAATGCCTAATAGGTATGTTAAAGTGTGCTGCGAGGCGCGAGGCAAAGATACCTCCCAAGATGGGGCCCTTAGTACGATTAAGATTTAACCGCTTTGCAACAATAGCGCCCATACTAAATGTGTCATCACGGAACAAGGCTTGGCACAAAATAACAATATCAGGGGCACTAAGGTTGCCACAGTTTCCGCGACCAATTAAGCATCTACTAGAAAATATTGCAAAGTAACGTAAAACAGGAAAATGTATGTTAGTGATTCTTGCATCGGAAACTTTCCTCGTTTCCCCTATAGCAATTGTATCAATAAACCCTTCCACATCGTCACGATGCGGTTCCTCTACACTGCCCTCAAAAGGATCAAACAAATCCGACAAAAATCACGAAGTGACATCTCCTTATGCTCATCATATAAATAAAATTCCACTGAAGATGGTGAGCTCCTAGCATGGAAATGAAAGTTTTGCATAAAGATATTGGTGAGTAAGAGGTACTATTCGCGTTGGTCATGGGGGAAGGCGGTGAGGCCTGCATTCTCAGCCAACTCATAAAATCATCATAATTCTCGGCTGCTCTCAAGAATTCATCACAAGGCCATTCACACGGGCGAACTTTTGCGGTGCGAGGGAGATTATATTTGGGCCTCTTGTTCTCTTCACTTTGTTTATCCTTCGAACTTCGGCTCGATGAGCCCCTCAAAAATCTCTTCATCTTTTTCTGAAAATTTCTGAAATTTTTAGTAACTTCAAAATAAAAGTGAACCAAACTCAACAAATTGATAGCAACTACTCCTACAAGTGCCTAGAGGATATATCATGCATTAAAAATACTTTTGACCATATAAATTTGACATGCAAGCTCAAGAACAGGGTCACCTAAGAAGCAAAAAGTTTCAATGAATAAAGCACTAGAACAAAAACTAATTGGACCATTGGAGGAGTCACATACCAAAGAACAATCCCCCAAAGCAGTTTTGTGAATGGAGCTTTGAGCTAGGAGATCGAAAATGGCAGCAAGATGAGCTAGAACTCGTGCTTGAGCTGGCTAGTGGTTTTTTTGGGAGGAAGAAGGAGTGTGTGGTGGCTGGGATAAGTGGAGGGGAGCCACCATGGGCCCACGAGGCAGGGGGCGCGCCCTGGACCCTCGTGGCCAGGTGCTTGCTCCCCCTGATGAGTTCTCAGTGCTAGATATTCTCAAATATTCCAGAAAAAATCATATTTAAATTTAAGGGCATTTGGAGAACTTTTATTTTTGGGGTATTTTTTTATTACATGGATAATTCAGAAAATAGACAGAAAATACTAATTTTGCTTTATTTAATATAAATAATAGAAAGTAAAAGGAGGGTACAGAAGGTTGTGTTTTCTAAATTCATCCATCTCATGCTCATCAAAAGGAATCCACTAACAAGGTTGATCAAGTCTTGTTAACAAACTCATTTCGAATAACATGAAACCAGAGAATTTTCGAATAACACTACGTTACCTCAATGGGGATATGCATGTCCCCAACAATAAGAATATCATATTTCTTCTTGACAGTAGGAAGAGGAAATTCAAAACCTCCAATAGTAATTGTTGAAAATTTTCCAATAGAATTGATACTGTGGACTTGAGGTTGTTTCCTCGGAAAGTGTACCGTATGCTCATTACCATTAACATGAAAAGCGGCATTGCCTTTGGTGCAATCAATAACAGCCCCTGCAGTATTCAAAAAGGGTCTTCCAAGAATAATAGGCATACTATCGTCCTCGGGAATATCAAGAATAACAAAGTCCGTTAAAATAGTAACGTTTGCAACCACAACAGGCATATCCTCACAAATACCGACAGGTATAGCAGTTGATTTATCAGCCATTTGGAAAGATATTTCAGTAGGTGTCAACTTATTCAAATCAAGTCTACGATATAAAGAGAGAGGCATAACGCTAACACCGGCTCCAAGATCACATAAAGCAGTTTTAACATAGTTTCTTTTAATGGAGCATGGTATAGTTGGTACTCCTGGATCTCCAAGTTTCTTTGCGATTCCACCCTTAAAAGTATAATTAGCAAGCATGGTTGAAATTTCAGCTTCCGGTATCTTTCTCTTATTTGTAACAATATCCTTCATATACTTAGCATAAGGATTCATTTTAAGCATATCAGTCAAATGCATACGCAAAAAGATAGGTCTAATCATTTCAGCAAAGCGCTCAAAATCCTCATCATCCTTTTTCTTGGATGGTTTAGGAGGAAATCGCATGGGTTTCTGAACCCATGGTTCTGTTTCTTTACCATGCTTCCTAGCAACAAAGTCTCTTTTATCATAACGTTGATTCTTTGATTGTGGGTTATCAAGATCAACAGCAGGTTCAATTTCTACATTGTTGCTAGGTTGAGCATCAACATGAAGATCATCATTAACATTATTACTAGGTTCATGTTCATTACCAGATTGTGTTTCAGCATCAGAAATAGAAATATCATTGGGATTCTCAAGTGTGTCAATAACAGGTTCACTAGAAGCATGCAAAGTCCTCTCATTTTTCTTTTTCTTCCTCTTAGAAGGACTAGGTGCATCAGTATTAGTTCTCTGAGAATCTTGCTCAATTCTCTTAGGATGACCCTCAGGATACAAAGGTTCCTGAGTGTAACGCCCCGAGACCAATGTGCCAGGTGTCTTCGAGTTATTCGTTGTTGTTGCCTTGTCATTCGCTTGCGTGTTGCATCTTGTCATGTCATCATATGCATTGCATCATCATGTTTTCAAAACTTGCATCCGTCCCGGCCTCCTCGTTCTCTCCGTTGTCCGTTCTGAGCCCAGACACACTTGCATGCGCCCGCGGCATGTCCGAAATAGTATTTTATAAGTGGCCGGAAAATGTTCTCGGAATGGGATGAACGTTGGTGTGCGGTCTTATTATAGTGTAGATAGACCGCCTGTCAAGTTTCATCGCGTTCGGAGGCCGTTTGACGCCCCGACGGATAACTATAGCGGCAATATAGTCGGTCAAATCGTCGGACACTTTCGGTCTCCGGAAACAGTCGTCGGGCCTCTCCTTTTCTCTCTTCTCAGACCTTTGCCTTCTGCACTACCTCTCACCGCCAGGTCCTACCTAACCTCTCTCGTCAGCCCGCGGACCTCCTCACGTGTGCGTCCGAAATTGTCCCGGACCCAACCCGGGCAGTCGTCACCGTTGGATCCGGATCATCCCCAAACGTCTACAAAACGTCACCGTTTTCTTATTTGGACTCCCTAGCTATTTTTTTCGCGACCGTCCGATTACGATCGGAGGGACGAGTTAGCCCCTAAACTTCCCCTCTTTTCCTTATATAAAAACTCCCTAGTCTAAATTTGGACAAACCCTAAATTCTAGGCTGTTTGTCCCCACTAGCCGCCGCCACCTACGGCCTTCCCCTTCCTCGGATCAGCCGCATCTACCCACTCGCCTCGCACTTTGGGATCCTTCCAAATCCATCCCGGGCCAATCATCATCTCCCCTTGATCCATCCATCCAACCACACCGCAGCCAGCCACCTTGCGGCGCCCTCTCCCTCGAGCTCCAACAAAACCGCGCCACCAGGACCCTAGCGGGCTGAAGCCCCTGCGCCGTGCTCCTTCCCGAGCCGGAGCTCCTGCCTCGACCTCACCTCCACCTCGTCGCGCCAGCGACTCGTCACGCCACTGCCTCCTCTGCTTTAGGCCACCGCGTCGGTCACCGGATCCGAACCCAGACGCCTCCCTCACCCGCTCCCGCGTCCGGTCGTCGTCGATCCTCGCCTGCATCGCATCGCCAAGTCCTCTGCTTTGTCCAGGACAAGTGCGCCTGTCTCCGTCGCCCGAACTAGCAGCAGCTTCAGCCCGTTCCCGGCCAGATCCGCCGTCCCGGAGTCCCGCGCCCATGCCGGACCTCCTCTGCTTTGCCTTGGTCCCTACATCGCCTCCCCGCGCCCTGGAGTCCATGCCCGCCTGCACAGTTGCCGCCTCCGTTCGAGAGGAGGACGACGCAGTCGACGCTCACGTTGACAGTGCCTCGCACGCGAGCTACCGCCAGATGCGCCCCAAGGCCCAGCTCCCGGCCCAGCCGCTGGCCAGATCCGGCCCAGCGAGGTGAGGACGCGCCCAGCCTCCCCTGTGCACTGTTGGGCCAGCCAGCAGATTCGGCCCAGTGTGTTTTTTTTCCAGATCTGTGTTTTTGTCCAATTATCCAGAGTATTACAGTTTTACAGAAAAGACACTCATGTTCATGCATATAATAACTCACAATTCGTGCATCGGATTAAAACGATTTATATATGAAACGTGCTCAGAATTTTGTCTAGTTTAATAATATGCCAATTTCTTGCCATGTTAAAATGTTTAAAATGATGTTTGCATTATTTTGCTCCTATAACTTGCTAAAATGATTTATTTTATAACTAAATAACCGTAGCTCGGTTTCTAATAAACTTTATATGTAAATGGGGTAGAATTTTGCCTAGTTTAACATGGTGGCATCTCTTTGCATGTTTAACAACTCTAAAATTGTGTTTAGGGCAGAACATTACCAAACCTAATATATGCATATGGGGACTTACCGGAATTGGTGTTCGTTGTTTCCGGCCTCATTTAACCTTGACTAGATAGGTAGTTTACATTTGTTTCACCTCTTTCCATGTTAATCAACATTTAATATTGTTGGGTACATAAACAAGATCGAACTAAATACGTTATGTGGTGTTTTGGCAATATGCAACTCCGTTGCATATTGTGCTCCACTTAATTTGTAGTATTGTTTGTGCACTTTGCCATGCCATGCATAATTAAACCGGACATGCATCATACTTGGTTGTGCATCTTTCCATGTTTATGTGATGGTTGTTTACCATGTTGTTTGCTTCTTTCCGGTGTTGCTTCTTCGGGTTGGTTCCGATAACGTCGCATTTGTGAGGAACCGTTCGACTACGTCTGTTTGTCTTCTTCATGGACTTGTTCTTCTTCCTTGCGGGATTTCAGGCAAGATGATCATACCCTCGAAATCACTTCTATCTTTGCTTGCTTAGTTGCTCGCTCTTTTGCTATGCCTATGCCGCGATACCTACCACTTGCTTATCATGCCTCCCATATTGTGAACCAAGCCTCTAACCCACCTTGTCCTAGCAAACCTTTGTTTGGCTATGTTACCGCTTTGCTCAGCCCCTTTTATAGCGTTGTTAGTTGCAGGTGAAGATTGAAGTTTGTTCCTTGTTGGAACATGGAGATGTTGTTCCTTGTTGGAACATGTTTACTTGTTGGGTTATCACTATATATCTTATTTAATTAATGCATTTATATACTTGGTAAAGGGTGGAAGGCTCGGACTTATGCCTGGTGTTTTGTTCCACTCTTGCCGCCCTAGTTTCCGTCATATCGGTGTTATGTTCCCGGATTTTGCGTTCCTTAAGCGGTTGGGCTATTATGGGAACCCCTTGACAGTTCGCCTTAAGTAAAGCTCTTCCAGCAATGCCCAACATTGGTTTTACCATTTGCCACCTAGCCTTTTCTTTTCCCTTGGGAGTCGCGCTCCTAAGGGTCATCATTATTTTACCCCCCCGGGCCGGTGCTCCTCTGAGTGTTGGTCCAACTTGTCAGCCGCCGGTGGCCACCAGGGGCAACTCTGGGCTGGCCTACCGGAAGTTTGGACGATCCGGTGTGCCCGGAGAAAGAGATATGTGCAGCTCCTATCGGGATTTGTCGGCACATTCAGGCGGTGTTGCTGGTTTAGTTTTACCCTGTCGAAATGTCTTGTTGTACCGGTATACCGAGTCTGATCGGAATGTCTCAGGAGAAGGTCTATTCCTTTGTTGACCGTGAGAGCTTGTGATGGGCTAAGTTGGGACACCCCTGCAAGGATTTGAACTTTCGAAAGCCGTGCCCGCGGTTATGGGCAGATGGGAATTTGTTAATGTCCGGTTGTAGAAAACCTGAAGTTGACCTTAATTAAAATGAACCAACAGCGTGTGTTACCGTGATGGTCTCTTTCCGGCGGAGTCCGGGAAGTGAACACGGTGTTGGAGTTATGCTTGACGTAGGTTGTTATAGGATCACTTCTTGATCATACTTTTATCGATCGTGCTTTTCCTTCTCTTCTCGCTCTCATTTGCGTATGTTAGCCACCATATATGCTAGTCGCTTGCTGCAGCTCCACCTCATACCTTTACCTTACCCATAAGCTTAAATAGTCTTGATCGCAAGGGTGCGAGATTGCTGAGTCCCCGTGACTAACAGATACTTCCAAAAACCAGTTTGCAGGTGCCGATGTTACCGAGCAGGTGACGCAACCAAGCTCAAGGAGGAGCTCAATGAAGATCTTGTCCTTTATGTTGTTTCGTTCTAGTTGTTCAGTAGTGGGGCCCAGTTGGGGTCGATCGGAGACCGTGTCGCATTTGGGGTTCTTCTTTTATTTTGGTTCCGTAGTCGGACCTTGATTGTATCTGTTTGATGTAATGCTTTATTCATGTAATTGTGTGAAGTGGCGATTGTAAGCCAACTATGTATCTCTTTCCCTTATGTATTATATGGGTTGTGTGAAGATTAGCTCACTTGCGACATTGCTTTCAATGCGGTTATGCCTCTAAGTCGTGCTTTGACACATGGGAGATATAGCCGCATCGAGGGCGTTACAAGTTGGTATCAGACCCTTCCCGACCTTAGGAGCCCCATTGCTTGATCGTTTTTAGCAGCCGAGTTGTGTCTAGAAAAATGTTTTGAGTCATCTAGGAATTATATATCGGAGAGTTTAGGAATTATTTTTACTCCCCAGTCCCTTCGTCGCTCTGGTGAGGCATCCTGGCGTAGAGTTTTGACTCTTCTCTTCTCAAATTTCACTAAGAAATTTTTTTAGGATCACGCGGGTATCTTGGAATCATTCCGATGGTTTTGTGACGAGAACATTGTCTTGGTGCCTCCTGTCAGGGGTCTAGTGGAAGTGTCCCGGGGAGTTGAGCTCTGAGGTGTTGTCGTCATAATTTTATCGTTGCAGTTCTGGAATACCTGAGTTCAGTTCGCTGACATCGAAAATCTCTTTTATGCAGTTCGTTGGTAAGATAACCTCGACGCCACCCAGTACTGGGGCGGAAGTTCGGGAGTATCGCCATAACTTGTATAACGGATGTTTTTCGAAGGTTGAGGTAGACGATTTCCGAAGGTTTCTTGGTTATGTGTTGAAGGATGGATACAGCTGGATGTAGGATTTGCTAGTTTTGGGTGAGATATTATGCTTCCCCTGTATCCCCAACACCTGATTGCATAACTGGGAAAATTTCAGGAGTTCATAAGTGGGAGTTCAAGTAGCTCTTAGGATATCTTCCCGACAAATGTATGATATGAAATTGGGGTTTGACGTCTAGTGGTCCGCCTATTCACGGTCGGTTTTACAGTGGTCTCGTTGTGTCTTAAAGAGTCCTTGGCTATGCCGACTCGGGGACGCTTCGTATGTCATGTGCACTGCCTTGTACATGATGGTGCTGTACGATCGAGTCCGTGTAGGCCCCACCACGAAAACTTCGGACGAAATCTCTATCATATGTTTGTTCCGGCTTATTCTGCAAGCCAATCCTTGTTTTGTTTTGAGTTGTGGTATTCGAGTTGCTTCGAAGTCAAATGTTGATTCCATACCTTTCCTAAATGGTGTTCTCATACTCCGATGTGAATACCAATCCTTCTTGTTAATCGAGATCGTCATGTCAATTCTTTCCAACCAGTGTAATTATCTTCAAGAGGATCCGAGCATTTCAACACCCGCAAGTTTCAATCTCACCTTTTCTCAACGGTGTTTGTTTCATCCGTCTCCAAGTTGCCTTTGTTTTTCCCGCCCTCCCACCCTTGTTTCTTCAAGGACTCGTATATCTTAATCAAGTATCCTTTTAATATTGTGAAGTCTCTCCATTCTTTTCTATCAATATTCTTATCTGGTGGTTCTCATGAAGATTCTAACGGAGCTTCTAGTTAGTCTCTCATCACTCGTCTTCTTCTCCGGTGGAACCAATTCAAGTTGTTGGTGTTGATCATATCCCTTTCCTCATTTCAAGGTTTTCTCATGCCGGTGCAATTCTTAATTGTTCACTTCTCGCTATTCTATTGTCCCGGAGTGCTCAAGATATCTCGAAGATTCGTGTCTCCACTCTACGTTCGTTCAAGTCTTTTAATTCAACAGGTGCATTCTCTCTTTTAAATCCTTCAACGGTGTTTTATTTTGAGTGGGCCCTAACCCACAGGTCTTTTCCCAGGATCTTACCTGACTCTTCTTATTTTCCCGGAGCTATCCTCAAATTTCTTTTTGAAGTTTGACGTAAGAATGATTTATCATCAGTCAAATGCATTTCTCCAAGATCTGTCGAATTCTTTTCATCGTTGGCTCAACCTCTTCGTTTTGATTCTTCCGGAGTGTCTAAATAAGTCTTGATGGTATTTCTCATCGTCATTCTCAGTTTGGAAGACCGAAGAAGATTCTTCTTTCAACCTTGCTACATTCTCTTCAAGTTTCGTCATTCGAGATTGTTGCAATCCTCTCATAATTCTTTTTGATTGTCAGAATTCTTTCTCACCCATCCGGAGTAATTCAGGAGTCTTTTTAGTTTGATTCTCTGAAGGCCATCACCTCAGAAGTATTCATTCTCATCTTTCAGCAATCATTCTCCAAATCATACCGGTGCTTAAATCAAGGATTCTCTAATCAGCACGTAATCTCTTCGTTCTCATGGATCTAAATTCTCTCAAACATCTTCGGTTATTTGCTAATTCTTCCTGGTGTTTCTTTATCTTCTCTTCGTTCATTTTTAATTCTTATGGTGGTTCGTTCAAGAGCTCTCGTCATTTGTTATCATATCAATTATTCGTTGTTTTCAATCCTTCCGGTGGTTCGTTGAAGACCTTCTCAAGTTTGCTCCATATCTATCTTAATCTGTTCTATGAGAATAAGTAGTGTGCCAAATCCATTGTTTATCATCAATTTAATTGATGAAGGATAACCATAAAGTAATTCTCATTCTTATTCCATCGAGCGAATTCAATTCCTTATTCCGGAGGTTCATCAAATTCGCGGTTTCACTTGATTCATCTTTCTTTTCCCGGAGATCCAAGCTCTCGCAATTATATCACCACGAAGCTCCATCTAAATCATCGCAAGGTTTCACCTTGTATTTTCAACTTCTCTTTCTTTCGTTTGATCATTCTTTGTTTACTGGAGTTCTTCATGGAGGTTCTTCATGATGGGTTCATCAAGGATTTAATTCCTTCTTGAAGTGTTCATCGACATTCTTTTCTAAGAAGCTCAAGCTTTCTTCATATTGTAATCCGGAGTGCATTTCTTTCTACCGTATCTTTGGAGGTGGTTTTACATCATTCTTGATAATTTGAGTTCATGTTTCACATGTTATTAAGAATGAGGTATTTTTAAATCCATCAATCTCTTCTCTGGAGTTATCTTGGGTTATATTTCACCAAAGCCTTTCCTAAGGATTGTTGCTAGTTATGGTGCTTATAAATGACCCAAGTTCTTCATTTATCCTCCCGGTGAAATAAGTTTCTCGTCCCCTTCTTCTTACCAATCCAAATCTTTTTCCGTGAGTGGCAGAATTTCATCTCATAGTTTTGAGTTGTTCTCCATAAGCCCACTTCAAGCTTACTCTTTTCGTTGTTGGTTTTTTCCAACAACTCCGTTTGACCCTTCTCTTAAGGATGCATTTTCAATCTCTTTTGTGGCAGAAGCTGGCATTTTCTTCTCCATTCCTTTCTTTCAATTATCTATCTTCTATTCTTTCGTTCCGGAGGCATTGCGATGTTGTTATTTTCACCCATCATCTCGTTTTGTCAAAGATCATGTTCTTTCCATGCCTATCCATTTAACCGGAGTGTTGTGCCCTTTCGCTCAAGTTCTTTTCATTTTATCAAGTCTTTCATCCCTTTCCAACCGGAGTGCTGTCCGAATTTGCTCTTCCATGTTTTCCTCTTCCCTACCGGAGTGCTTTCAACTTCATTCATCTCCGTTGTATTCTTTTCTCGATATGGATTAACCTCTTCAAGGTTCCTTGGTTTCACTCGTTTGTCAAAGAAGCAACTTAGTTTTACCTCTTCTCTTTCTCTTCCATTTTTCCCTCCGGTGCCGTTCTAGATCTCGGGACGAGATCCACTCGTAGTGGTGGAGTGTTGTAACGCCCCGAGACCGATGTGCCAGCTGTCTTCGAGTTATTCGTTGTTGTTTCCTTGTCATTCGCTTGCGTGTTGCATCTTGTCATGTCATCATATGCATTGCATCATCATGTTTTCAAAACTTGCATCCGTCCCGGCCTCCTCGTTCTCTCGGTTGTCCGTTCTGAGCCCAGACACACTTGCACGCGCCCGCGGCATGTCCGAAATAGTATTTTATAAGTGGCCGGAAAATGTTCTCGGAATGGGATGAAAGTTGGCGTGCGGTCTTATTATAGTGTAGATAGACCGCCTGTCAAGTATCATCGCGTTCGGAGGCCGTTTGACGCCCCGACGGATAACTATAGCGGCAATATAGTCGGTCAAATCGTCGGACGCTTTCGGTCTCCGGAAATAGTCGCCGGGCCTCTCCTTTTCTCTCTTCTTAGACCTTTGCCTTCTGCACTACCTCTCACCGCCAGGTCCTACCTAACCTCTCTCGTCAGCCCGCTGACCTCCTCACGTGTGCGTCCGAAATTGTCCCGGACCCGACCCGGGCAGTCGTCACCGTTGGATCCGGATCATCCCCAAACGTCTACAAAACGTCACCGTTTTCTTATTTGGACTCCCTAGCTATTTTTTCGCGACCGTCCGATTACGATCGGAGGGACGAGTTAGCCCCTAAACTTCCCCTCTTTTCCTTATATAAAAACTCCCTAGTCTAAATTTGGACAAACCCTAAATTCTAGGCTGTTTGTCCCCCCTAGCCGCCGCCACCTACAGCCTTCCCCCTCCTCGGATCAGCCGCATCTACCCACTCACCTTGCACTTTGGGATCCTCCCAAATCCATCCCGGGCCAATCATCATCTCCCCTCGATCCATCCATCCAACCACACCGCAGCCAGCCACCTTGCGGCGCCCTCCCCCTCGAGCTCCAACGGAACCGCGCCACCAGGACCCCAGCGGGCTCAAGCCCCTGCGTCGTGCTCCGTCCCGAGCCGGCGCTCCTGCCTCGACCTCACCTCCACCTCATCGCGCCGGCGACTCGTCACGCCACTGCCTCCTCTGCTTCAGGCCACCGCGTCGGTCACCGGATCCGAACCCAGACGCCTCCCTCACCCGCTCCCGCGTCTGGTCGCCGTTGATCCTCGCCTGCATCGCATCGCCAAGTCCTTTGCTTCGTCCAGGATAAGTGCGCCTGTCTCCGTCGCCCGAACTAGCAGCAGCTTCAGCCCGTTCCTGGCCAGATCCGCCGTCCCGGAGTCCCGCGCCCATGCTGGACCTCCTCTGCTTCGCCTTGGTCCCTACATCGCCTCCCCGCGCCCTGGAGTCCACACCCGCCTGCACAGTTGCCGCCTCTGTTCGAGAGGAGGACGACGCGGTCGACGCTCGCGTTAACTGCGCCTCGCACGCGAGCTACCGCCAGATGCGCCCCAAGGCCCAGCTCCCGGCCCAGCCGCTGGCCAGATCCGGCCCAGCGAGGTGAGGACGCGCCCAGCCTCCCCTATGCATTGTTGGGCCAGCCAGCAGATTCGGCCCAGTGTGTTTTTTTCTAGATCTGTGTTTTTGTCCAATTATCCAGAGTATTACAGTTTTACAGAAAAGACCCTCATGTTCATGCATATAATAACTCACAATTCGTGCATCGGATTAAAATGATTTATATATGAAATGTGCTCAGAATTTGGCTAGTTTAATAATATGCCAATTTCTTGCCATGTTAAAATGTTTAAAATGATGTTTGCATTATTTTGCTCCTATAACTTGCTAAAATGATTTATTTCATAACTAAATAACCGTAGCTCAGTTTCTAATAAACTTTATATGTAAATGGGGTAGAATTTTGCCTAGTTTAACATGGTGGCATCTCTTTGCATGTTTAACAACTCTAAAATTGTGTTTAGGGAAGAACATTACCAAACCTAATATATGCATATGGGGACTTACCGGAATTGTTGTTCGTTGATTCCGGCCTCATTTAACCTTGACTAGATAGGTAGTTTACATTTGTTTCACCTCTTGCCATATTAATCAACATTTAATATTGTTGGGTACATAAACAAGATCGAACTAAATACGTTATGTGGTGTTTTGGCAATATGCAACTCCGTTGCATATTGTGCTCCACTTAATTTGTAGTATTGTTTGTGCACTTTGCCATGCCATGCATAATTAAACCGGACATGCATCATACTTGGTTGTGCATCTTTCCATGTTTATGTGATGGTTGTTTACCATGTTGTTTGCTTCTTTCCGGTGTTGCTTCTTCGGGTTGGTTCCAATAATGTCGCATTTGTGAGGAACCGTTCGACTACGTCCATTTGTCTTCTTCATGGACTCGTTCTTCTTCCTTGTGGGATTTCAGGCAAGATGATCATACCCTCGAAATCACTTCTATCTTTGCTTGCTTAGTTGCTCGCTCTTTTGCTATGCCTATGCCGCGATACCTACCACTTGCTTATCATGCCTCCCATATTGTGAACCAAGCCTCTAACCCACCTTGTCCTAGCAAACTGTTGTTTGGCTATGTTACCGCTTTGCTCAGCCCCTTTTATAGCGTTGTTAGTTGCAGGTGAAGATTGAAGTTTGTTCCTTGTTGGAACATGGAGATGTTGTTCCTTGTTGGAACATGTTTACTTGTTGGGTTATCACTATATATCTTATTTAATTAATGCATCTATATACTTGGTAAAGGGTGGAAGGCTCGGCCTTATGCCTGGTGTTTTGTTCCACTCTTGCTGCCCTAGTTTCCGTCATATCGGTGTTATGTTCCCGGATTTTGCGTTCCTTACGCGGTTGGGCTATTATGGGAACCCCTTGACAGTTCGCCTTAAGTAAAGCTCTTCCAGCAATGCCCAACATTGGTTTTACCATTTGCCACCTAGCCTTTTCTTTTCCCTTGGGAGTCGCGCTCCTAAGGGTCATCATTATTTTACCCCCCCCCCCCCCCCCGGGGTCGGTGCTCCTTTGAGTGTTGGTCCAACTTGTCAGCCGCCGGTGGCCACCAGGGGCAACTCTGGGCTGGCCTACCGGAAGTTTGGACGATCCGGTGTGCCCTGAGAAAGAGATATGTGCAGCTCCTATCGGGATTTGTCGGCACATTCAGGCGGTGTTGCTGGTTTAGTTTTACCCTGTCGAAATGTCTTGTTGTACCGGTATACCGAGTCTGATCGGAATGTCTCAGGAGAAGGTCTATTCCTTCGTTGACCGTGAGAGCTTGTGATGGGCTAAGTTGGGACACCCCTGCAAGGATTTGAACTTTCGAAAGCCGTGCCCGCGGTTATGGGCAGATGGGAATTTGTTAATGTCCGGTTGTAGAAAACCTGAAGTTGACCTTAATTAAAATGAACCAACAGCGTGTGTTACCGTGATGGTCTCTTTCCGGCGGAGTCCGGGAAGTGAACACGGTGTTGGAGTTATGCTTGACGTAGGTTGTTATAGGATCACTTCTTGATCATACTTTTATCGATCGTGCTTTTCCTTCTCTTCTCGCTCTCATTTGCGTATGTTAGCCACCATATATGCTAGTCGCTTGCTGCAGCTCCACCTCATACCTTTACCTTACCCATAAGCTTAAATAGTCTTGATCGCGAGGGTGCGAGATTGCTGAGTCCCCGTGACTAACAGATACTTCCAAAAACCAGTTTGCAGGTGCCGATGTTACCGAGCAGGTGACGCAACCAAGCTCAAGGAGGATCTCAATGAAGATCTTGTCCTTTATGTTGTTTCGTTCTAGTTGTTCAGTAGTGGGGCCCAGTTGGGGTCGATCGGAGACCGTGTCGCATTTGGGGTTCTTCTTTTATTTTGGTTCCGTAGTCGGACCTTGATTGTATCTGTCTGATGTAATGCTTTATTCATGTAATTGTGTGAAGTGGCGATTGTAAGCCAACTATGTATCTCTTTCCCTTATGTATTATATGGGTTGTGTGAAGATTACCTCACTTGCGACATTGCTTTCAATGCGGTTATGCCTCTAAGTCGTGCTTTGACACATGGGAGATATAGCCGCATCGAGGGCGTTACACTGAGTCATTTTACCACCTCTAGTCACAACTCTAACAGCATTATCATTCTTCTTACTATTTAATTCATTGAGCAAATCATTCTGAGCTTTAAGTACTTGTTCTACTTGAGTGGTAACCATAGAAGCATGTTTACTAATAAGTTTAAGTTCACCTTTAACACTAGCCGTATAATCACTCAAGTGTTCAATCATATAAGCATTATGTTTCAATTGTCTACCAACATAAGCACTGAAGTTTTCTTGTTTAACAATAAAATTATCGAACTCATCTAAGCATTGGCTAGCAGACTTAATAGGCAGGATTTCAGCTTTATCATATCTATAGAGAGAATTTACCTTTACTACCTGTGTCGGGTTATCAAGACCGTGTGTTTCTTCAACAAGCGGCAAATTAAGACCATGTACTTCTTCAATAGGAGGTAAATTCTTAACATCTTCAGCTTTAATACCTTTTTCTTTCATAGATTTCTGTGCCTCTTGCATATCTTCAGGACTGAGAAATAGAATACCCCTTTTCTTCAGAGTTGGCTTAGGAGTTGGTTCAGGAAGTGTCCAATTATTTTCATTAGTCAACATATTATTCAATAGAATTTCAGCTTGATCAACAGTTCTTTCCCCAAAAACACAACCAGCACAACTATCTAGGTAATCTCTGGAAGTATCGGTTAGTCCATTATAAAAGATATCGAGTATTTCATTTTTCTTGAGAGGATGATCAGGCAAAGCATTAAGTAATTGGAGAAGCCTCCCCCAAGCTTGTGGGAGACTCTCTTCTTCAATTTGCACAAAATTATATATTTACCTTAAAGCAGCTTGTTTCTTATGAGCAAGGAAATACTTAGCAGAGAAGTAATAAATCATATCCTGGGGACTACGCATGCAACCAGGATCAAGAGAATTAAACCATGTCTTAGCATCACCCTTTAATGAGAACGGAAATAATTTAAGAATATAATAGTAGCGAGTTTTCTCATCATTAGTGAACAGGGTAGCTATATCATTTAATTTAGTAAGATGTGCCACAACAGTTTCAGATTCATAGCCATAAGAAGGATCAGATTCAACCAAAGTAATTATCTCAGGATCAACTGAGAAATCATAATCCTTATCAGTAATAAAGATAGGTGAAGTAGCATAAGCAGGATCATATTTCATTCTAGCATTCAAAGACTTTTCTTTAAGCTTAGCTAATAATTTCTTAAGATCACTTCTATCATTGCAGGCAAGAAAGTCTCTAGCAGTTTCTTCATCCATAACATCACCTTCAGGAACAATAGGCAATTCATATCTAGGGGGAGAATCTTCATCATCACTTCCATCAATATTATCAGTTTCAATAATTTCATTCTCTCTAGCCCTAGCAAGTTGTTCATCAAAAAATTCACCTAGTGGCACAGTACTATCAAGCATAGAAGTAGTTTCATCAAAAGTATCATGCATAGCAGAAGTGGCATCATTAATAACATGTGACATATCAGAATCAATAGCAAAAGCAGGTTTAGGTGTCGCAAGCTTACTCAAAACAGAAGGTGAATCAAGTGCAGAGCTAGATGGCAGTTCCTTACCTCCCCTCGTAGTTGAGGGAAAAATCTTGGTTCTTTGATCTTTCAAGTTCTTCATAATGATAAGAAGATATAAATCCCAAGTGACTCAAAGGATAGAGCTATGCTCCCCGGCAACAGTGCCAGAAAATAGTCTTGATAACCTACAAATATAGGGGATCGCAACAGTTTTTGAGGGTAGAGTATTCAACCCAAATTTATTGATTCGACACAAGGGGAGCCAAAGAATATTCTCACGTATTAGCAGCTGAGTTGTCAATTCAACCACACTTGGATAACTTAATATCCGCAACAAAGTATTTCGTAGCAAAGTAATATAATAGTAGTGGTCACGGTGGCAAAAGGTAACGGTAACAAAAGTAATATTTTTGGTGTTTTATAGTGATGGCAACAGTAGCAACGAAAAAATAAATAAGCGAAGAACAATATATGGAAAGCTCGTACGCAATGGATCGGTGATAGAGAATTATGTCGGATGCGATCGATCATGCAACGGTTATAACATACGGTGACACAGAACTAGCTCCAGTTCATCAATGTAACGTAGGCATGTGTTCCGAATATAGTCATACGTGCTTATGGAAAAGAACTTGCATGACATCTTTTGTCCTACCCTCCCGTGGCGGCGGGGTCCTATTGGAAACTAAGGGATATCAAGGCCTCCTTTTAATAGAGTACCGGACCAAAGCATTAACACATAGTGAATACATGAACTCCTCAAACTATGGTCATCGCCGGGAGTGGTGCCGATTATTGTCACTTCGAGGTTGCCGGATCATAACACATAGTAGGTGACTATTGACTTGCAAGATAGGATCAAGAACTCACATATATTCATGAAAACATAATAGGTTCAGATCTGAAATCATGGCACTCGGGCCCTAGTGACAAGCATTAAGCATAGCAAAGTTACAGCAACATCAATCTCAGAACATAGTGGATACTAGGGATCAAACCCTAACAAAACTAACTCGATACATGATAAATCTCATGCAACCCATCACCGTCCAGCAAACCTACAATGGAATTACTCACGCACCACGGTGAGCATCATGAAATTGGTGATGGAGGAAGGTTGATGATGACGATGGCGACGGATTCCCCTCTCTGGAGCCCCGAACGGACTCCAGATCGGCCCTCTCGAGAGAGTTTAGGGCTTAGCGGCGGCTCCGTATCGTAAAATGGGATGAATCCTCTCTCTCTCTGATTTTTTTCCCCGAACACGAATATATGGAGTTGGAGTTGAGGTCGGTGGAGCACCAGGGGACCCACGAGGCAGGCGGCGCGCCTAGGGGGCAAGCATGCCTCCCACCCTCGTGGACATGGTGTGGGCCCCCTGGCCTTGATTCTTTTGCCAGTATTTTTTATATATTTCAAAATAATTCTCCGTTGATTTGTAGGTCATTCCGAGAACTTTTATTTCTGCACAAAAATAACACCATGGCAATTCTGCCGAGAACAGCGTCAGTCTGGGTTAGTTCCATTCAAATCATGCAAGTTAGAGTCCAAAACTAGGGCAAAAGTGTTTGGAAAAGTAGATAGGACAGAGACGTATCAGTGAGTGACAGAGTTCTCTAGTCACTATCACCAAGTTACTAGAACTTCATGATGAACTATAATATGCAAGGGATAACAGAAATGATTCCCAAGCTCTTCGTGATGCTGAAATCGATGAAGGTAGAAATCAAGAAAATCATCAAGTGTTGATGGTTGACAAGACCACTAGTTTTCAAATAAAAGGGCAAGGGAAAGAAAGGGAACTTCAAGAATAATGGCAAGCAAGTTGCCACTCCCATGAAGAAGCCCAAAGCTAGACCCAAGCCTGAAACTAAGTGCTTCTACTTCAAAGGAAATGGTCACTGGAAGTGGAACTGCCCTAGATACTTGGCGGATAAGAAGGATGCAAAGTGAACAAAGGTATATTTGATATACATGTTATTGATGTGTACTTTACTAGTGTTTATAGCAAACCCTTGGTATTTGATACTGGTTCAGTTGCTAATAGTAGTAACTCGAAACGGGAGTTGCAAAATAAACAAAGACTAGTTGAGGGCGAGGTGACGATGTGTGTTGGAAGTAATTCCAAGGTTGATAAGATCACCATCACACACTCCCTTTACCTTCGAGATTAGTGTTGAACCTAAAATAAATGTTATTTGGTGTTTGCGTTGAGCATAATATGATTGGATCATGTTTATTGCGATACGGTTATTCATTTAAGTCAAAGAATAATTGTTACTCTGTTTACATGAATAAAACCTTCTATGGTCATACACCCAAAGAGAATGGTTTATTGAATCTCGATCGTAGTGATACACATATTTATAATATTGAAGCCAAAAGATGCAAAGTTAATAATGATAGTGCAACTTAATTGTGGCACTGCCATTTAGGTCATATTGGTGTAAAGCGCATGAAGAAACTCCATGCTGATGTGCTCTTGGAATCACTTGATTATGAATCACTTGATACTTGCGAACCATGCCTCATGACTAAGACTCCATTCTCCGGAACAATGGAGCGAGCAACTGACTTATTAGAAATAATACATACCGATGCATGCGGTCCGATGAGTGTTGATGCTCACGGTGGGTATCGTTTTTTTCTGACCTTCACAGATGATTTGAGCAGATATGGGTATATTTACTTGATGAAACATAAGTCTGAAACATTTGAAAAGTTCAAAGAATTTTAGAGTGAAGTGGAAAATCATCGTAACAAGAAAATAAAGTTTCTACGATCTGATCGTGGAGGAGAATATTTGAGTTGCGAGTTTGGTCTTCATTTGAAACAATGCGGAATAGTTTCGCAACTCACGCCACATGGAACACCATAGCGTAATGGTGTGTCCGAACGTCGTAATCGCACTTTACTAGATATGGTGCGATCTATGATGTATCTTACTGATTTACAGCTATCGTTTTGGGGTTATGCATCAGAGACAGCTGCATTCACGTTAAATAGGGAACCATCTAAATCCGTTGAGATGACACAGTATGAACTATGGTTTGGCAAGAAACCAAAGCTGTCATTTCTTAAAGTTTGGGGTTACGATGCTTATGTGAAAAAGTTTCAAACTGGTAAGCTCGAACCCAAATCGGAGTAGTGCGTCTTCATATGATACCCAAAAGAAACTATTGGGCACACCTTCTATCACATATCCGAAGGCAAGATATTTTGTTGCTAAGAATGGATCCTTTCTAGAGAAGGAGTTTCTCTCGAAAGAAGTGAGTGGGAGGAAAGTATAACTTGATAAGGTAACTGTACCTTCTCCCGAATTGGAAAGTAGTTCATCACAGAAATCAGTTCCAGTGATTCCTACACCAATTAGTGAGGAAGCTAATGATGATGATCATGAAACTACAGATCAAGTTACTACCGAACCTCGTAGGTCAACCAGAATACGTTCCGCATCAGAGTGGTACGGTAATCCTGTTCTGGAGGTCATGTTACTTGACCATGACGACCCTACAAACTATGAGGAAGCGATGATGAGCCCAGATTCCGCAAAATGGCTTGAAGCCATGAAATCTAAGATGAGATCCATGTATTAGAACAAAGTATGGACTTTGATTGACTTGCCCGTTGATCGGTGAGCCACTAAGAATAAATGGATTTTCAATAGGAAGACGGACAATGATAGCAGTGTTACTATCTACATAGCTTGAATTGTCACAAAAATGTTTTTGACAAGTTCAAGGTGTTGACTACGATGAGATTTTCTCACTCGTATCGATGCTTAAAAGTCTGTCCGAATCATGTTAGCAGTTGCCGCATTTTATGAAATCTGGCAAATGGATGCCAAAATTGCATTCCTTAATGGATTTCTCAAAGAAGAGTTGTATATGATGCAACCAGAAGGTTTTGTCGATCCTAAAGGTGCTAACAAAGTGAGAAAGCTCCAGCGATCCATTTATGGAGTGGTGCAAGCATCTTGGAGTTGGAATATATGCTTTGACAAAGTGATCAAAGCATGTGGTTTTATACAGACTTGTCGTGAAGCCTATATTTACAAGTAAGTGAGTGGGAGCACTACAACATTTTTGATAAGTATATGTGAATGACATATTGTTGATCGTAAATAATGTAGAATTTTCTGTAAAGCATAAAGGAGTGTTTGAAAGGAGTTTTTGAAAGAAAGACCTCGGTGAAGCTACTTACATATTGAGCATCAAGATCTATAGAGATAGATCAAGATGCTTGATATATTTTCAATGAGTACATACCTTGACAAGATTTTGAAGTAGTTCAAAATGGAACAGTCAAAGGAGTTCTTCCCTGTGTTGCAAGGTGTGAAGTGGAGTAAAGACTCAAAACCCGACCACGGCAGAAAATAGAAAGATAATGAAAAGTCATTCCCTATGCCTCAGTCATAGGTTCTATAAAGTATGCCATGCTGTGTACCAGACCTATTGTGTACCTCACATAAGTTTGGCAAGAGGGTACAATAGTGATCCAGGAGTGGATCACTGGACATCGGTCAAAAATATCCTTAGTGGAATAAGGAAATGTTTCTCGGTTATGGAGGTGACAAAGAGTTCGTCGTAAAGAGTTACATCAATGTAATCTTTGACACCGATCTGGATGACTCTAAGTCTTGATCTAGATACATATTGAAAGTGGGAGCAATTAGCTAGAGTAGCTCCGTGCAAACATTGTAGACATAGAAAATTTGCAAAATACATACGGCTCTGAATGTGGCAGACCCGTTGACTAAATTTCTCTCACAAGCAAAATATGATCACTCTTTGGGTGTTAATCACATAGCGATGTGAACTAGATTATCGACTCTAGTAAACCCTTTGGGTGTTAGTCACATGGAGATGTGAACTAATCACATAAATATGTGAACTATTGGTGCTAAATCACATAACGATGTGAACTAGATTATTGACTCTGGTGCAAGTGGGAGACTGAAGGAAATATGCCCTAGAGGCAATAATAAAGTTGTTATTTATATTTCCTTATATCATGATAAATGTTTATTATTCATGCTAGAATTGTATTAACCGGAAACTTAGTACATGTGTGAATACATAGACAAACAGAGTGTCGCCAGTATGCCTCTACTTGACTAGCTCATTGAATCAAAGATGGTTATGTTTCCTAACCATAGACATGAGTTGTCATTTGATTAACGGGATCACATCATTAGAGAATGATGTGATTGACTTGACCCATTCTGTTAGCTTAGCATTTGATCGTTTAGTATATTGCTATTGCTTTCTTCATGACTTATACATGTTCCTATGACTATGAGATTATGCAACTCCCTTATACCGGAGGAACACTTTGTGTGCTACCAAACATCACAATGTAACCGGGTGATTATAAAGGTGCTCTACAGGTGTCTCCGATGGTACTTGTTGAGTTGGCATAGATCGAGATTAGGATTTGTCACTCCGATTGTCGGAGAGGTATCTCTGGGCCCTCTCGGTAATGAACATCACTATAAGCCTTGCAAGCAATGTAACTAATGAGTTAGTTGCGGGATGATGCATTACGGAATGAGTAAAGAGACTTACCAGTAACGAGATTGAACTAGGTATTGAGATACCGACGATCGAATCTCGGGAAAGTAACATACCGATGACAAAGGGAACAACGTATGTTGTTATGTGGTTCGACCGATAAAGATCTTCGTAGAATATGTAGGAGCCAATATGGGCAACCAGGTTCCGCTATTGGTTATTGACCAGAGAAGTGTCTCGGTCATGTCTACATAGTTCTCGAACCCGTAGGGTCCGCACGCTTAACGTTCGTTGACGATATGGTATTTATGAGTTATGTATGTTGGTAACCAAATGTTGTTCGGAGTTTGGAATAAGATCATGGACATGACGAGGAACTCCGGAATGGTTTGGAGATAAAGTTTGATATATGGGATAATAGTGTTTGGTCTCCGGAAAGGTTCCGAAATTCACCAGAAGGGGTTCCGGATGTTTCCTGAAATGTTTGGGTACGAGAACACTTTATTTGGGCCAAAGGGGAAAGCCCACAAGGTTTTTGGAAAGCGCAAAAGGAAGTTTTGCGGAGTCCAAGGGCCAGAGGCCAGGGTCCCTGGCGTCTGCGTCCAGACGCCGGGAACCCTAGCATCTGGCCCTGGAGTCCGAGAAGGACTCTTGCCTTTCGGGTGAAACCAACTTTGTGGAGGCTTTTACTCCAAGTTACGACCCCAAGGCTCATCATATAAATAGAGGGGTAGGGCTAGCACCCAAGACACATCAAGAAACACCAAGCCGTGTGTCGGCAACCCCGTCCCCTCTAGTTTATCCTCCGTAATAATTTTCGTAGTGCTTAGCCGAAGCCCTGCGGAGATTGTTCTTCACCAACACCATCACCACGCCGTCGTGCTGCCGGAACTCATCTAACTTCGCCCTCTTGCTGGATCAAGAAGGCGAGGACGTCATCGAGCTGAACGTGTGCTGAACGCGGAGGTGTCGTATGTTCGATACTTGATCGGGACGGATCGTGAAGGTGTACGACTACATCAACCGCGTTGATAAACGCTTCCGCTTTCAGTCTACGAGGGTATGTAGACATACTCTCCCCTCTCGTTGCTATGCATCACCATGATCTTGCGTGTGCGTAGGATTTTTTTTGAAATTACTACGTTACCCAACAGAAATAGGGTTTCGTGGTGCTCCTGGATGTTTTTGGGGTATATGGGTATATATAGGAGGAAGAAGTAGGTCGGTGGAGCTGCGAGGGGCCCACAAGGGTGGGGGCGCGCCCAGGGGGCAAGCGCGCCTCCCTGCCTCGTGGCCTCCTCGCTTCTTTCTTGACCTCCACTCCAAATCCCCTAGATCACGTTTTTTCCAAAAATAAGTCTCCCGAAGGTTTTATTCCATCATATTTCTTTTCTGCGAAACACTGAAATAGGCAAAAAAAATAGCAATTTGCACTGGGCCTTGGGTTAGTAGGTTAGTCCTAAAAATAATATAAAAGTGCTTAGTAAAGCCCATTAAACATCGAAAACAGATAATATAATAGCATGGAACAATCAAAAATTATAGATACGTTGGAGACGTATCATCGCGCAGCTTGCCGACGAGATCCCAACGAGCACCACCTGTCTCCACCAAAACCCTAATCGCCTCTAACAAGAGCTCCTAGTTTTTCGGAGCCTTTCTACCTCATCCCGACTAGGTTGATTAGTAGTTCGTGTTAGGACTTAGAGCATCTCCAATAGATGGTCCAAAATTTGGCGGTCCAAAATTGGAGATGTAAAATTTGGACCGCCAAAAAGTGCGTTTTGAAGCTCTGAAAAAAGCTCAACTCCAATAGATGGTCCAAATTGATGGTCCAAAAGAGCAACTCCAATAGATGGTCCAAAATGAAGATGTAAATTTCTTAAAACGACAAACTACTAGTCCATTCAACATAGTTCAAACATCAAATTCAACATAATTTCATACGTGAACTTCAACTACTACTTATTCAAACTACTAGATAAACTACTCCTCATCGTCGGAGCTGCGGAACTGCGTCCAGAACTCCTCCTTCTCCGGGTCGTCACACCCCTCCTCCTCCTCTTCCGAGAAGTCTGCCCAGTCCTCCTCGGAAGAGGACTCGATGGGGATCACCGTCGAGGGACCAACCTCGTCCTCCTTCTTCGCCCCTTCTTCTTCTGCTCCGCCTCACGCTTTCAGTAGTACTCCTGCTTGGCCTGGACGTACTCCCGAGGCCTCTCGGCACGCCACACCGCCACGTCGTAGGCACGCGTGACCTCATGGGCGGAGCGGTATGTGTCGATCCACCAACGCCTCCCGGCGTCGGAGAACTCCACTTCGAAGTTACCGGAGGGGTTCTGCCTCACGCCGAAGAAGCCCGACTTGCCCTTCGGCGTCTCTCGACGCCATCGGAGAGCGGTGAGAGCGGTGGAGCGGCGGCGGCGTGCGGCCGGGGCGGTGGCGGACAGAGCCGGGCGGGGCGGTGGCGAACGGAGCCGGGCGGGGCGGAGTTGCGGGGCGGCGGCGGCATACGGGGCGGTGGCGGACGGATCCGGGGCGGGTCGGAGCTACAGCGGGCGGGTCGGGGCCGGGCGGAGCTGCAGCGGGTCGGAGCTGCGGCGGACGGGGCGGGGCGGACGGGGCGGTGGACGGGGCGGCGGCGTGGCGGCGTGGAAACAGCAGCGGGGGGCGGGGCGGGGCCGGATATGATGCGGGCGGCGTGCGGCGGGGCGGCGGCGGATGGGCGGGCGTGGCTGGGCTGCGGCAGCGGGCGGCGGGGCAGCGTGGAAACAGCGGCGAGGGCGGGGCGGGGCTAGATCTGATGCGGGCGGCGTGCGGCGGGGCGGCGGCGGGGTGTGGACTGTGGAGGCGGCGGGGCAGCGGCGGACGGGCGGGAGGTCGCGGGCGGGCGGGCGGGAAAGGAAAGGAACTGGCGGTTGGGCGTTCGCGAGCAGCGGCTGGTTTTGGACCAGATGCACCTCGTGATGTAAATTTGCATCGTGAGGTGTTGTATTTTACATCACGAGGAGGCCGCGGTCTAAAATTTTTTTTTAACATATGAACTGTTTGTTGAAGCTGCGCTTTTTGTCTTAGATGGTCCAAAAGTTAGTTACTTTTATATTTAGACCGTCTATTGGATATGCTATTAAGACTGAATTAGTATTTACGTGTATGCCCGGCTCGCTTGCAGGCTAGTTGTACTAATCTGGTTTGGCGTAGGACATTGAATCCGTGGTAGACTACAACCGCAGCCTGCAGCGAGACGAGAACAAACCGTAGGCAAAAAACTCCCCAATGCCCCGCCCCGCCACGGACGAGACGTCTACCCCTCCATTGGTTCCACGTGTACTATTCGTTGAGGAGCATCGCCGCCGTCATGAAGAACAGCTTCGCTGTGGTATCGACGAGGAGCTTGATGTCTGCCGCAAGTATACCCATCGCCGTTGAGGGCGACACAAGGTCAGCTCTCTTGTGTTCCTCTTCTCCTGAAATTGCTCTTTTGTTACTTCGTGGCTTGTCCTGTTATACTAATTGTGAATTAAGAGCCAATATAATGACGATATTACGACGGCTAGTTCCTGGTTGGTAGCTCAAACAGAACTGAATTTTTTTTAGAGGAAAAGCCAAGTTTTATTCATCGTGGACCACAAATTGTGGGATACAAGCAGTGTCATGGGATTGGCCAAACTAGACATGGCATCCCCGACTCAACGAAAGAGAGTACTTGGCTAAATTGTGTGCTTCGTAGTTCACATCACGACCTTTAAAAATAAAATTATATTGAAACATATTTTCTAAAGACATAATCTCACTGATGATGACTCCATACTTGCTTCTGGTTCCTCTAACAATATCAGCAACCACTTGCTTCGAGTCCGAAGAGATGACAAAATTCTGAATATGTAGGTCTTGAGCTAAAGCAAAAGCCTCACGACATCCTATAGCTTCAAGCGTAGTTGGGTCGTCCACCGCTGGAATCACAAGCGCTAAACTGCCCAAAAACAACCCGTTTTCATCTTGGCATACCGCTGAAGTCGCCCCAACTCTGTTTGACCTGACACTAGCGTCCACATGTATTTTTGCGAAACCCTCTGGTGGCGCCCTAGGGCGAAGATGCCCTGTTGCGGTAGCTGGCGCACCCATCATCCTAACTGGGTGTTTTTCCTTGACAATCTCCGGCTCATCAATGAATTGAATGACGAAATCATGAGTAGCTTGTGGTGTCTGAAAGATGCCTTCATGAATTGCCTGTCGCTTCACATACCAAATCGTCCATAGTGTAACAGATAGAAGGACAAACTAACTGTGTGGTAGCGACTCCATGAGAGAGAAAAGCCATTGCTTTGCGCTTGGTTCTGTCGATGCCACCAACGTTTGAGCCAAGTCATCATCCACAAGAGCCCAAATACATCTTGCCATTGTGCAATTAACCACAGAGTGCCTCCAGGAATCAGGTGCTCCACAAAGACCACACAAACTATCATTTGCCATTTGACGCTGAGCTCTAATATCTTCTGTTGGTAGGGAATACTTTGATAATCTCCATAAAAACATGCGAATTTTGCCCTGCACCAGTGTTTTCCATGCCCCTTCTTCCATAGATGAATTTGAAGACCCCGAGATACCCTCAAGCCAAGCCTCCCTCCGCTGCTTTGTAGCCACCAACATCATGTAAGCAGACTTGACCGTGAAGTTGCCATTTTTCTCAAAGTTCCAACACCAGAAATCCTAAATATTTCGTGTACAAAGAGGAATTTTCAAGAGTATATTCACATCCATAGGCATGAAGGTTTCCTCCACTCGCTCCTTGTTCCAACTAGCAGAGGTAGAATCAATTAGTTCAGAAACGAGGACAGGGGGTTTTGGGTTCGGCACCCATAGGTTCTCAACATCTCATCTCGTGGCAGCCAATTTTCCTCCCAGATGTTGGTTGATTCTCCGTTTCATATCCTCTTGATTAGACCTTGTTTTAATGTATCTCTTCCTTCTATGATTGCCCTCCATACCTGACTAGGATGATTTCCCAGTTATGCATGCAATATTGAAGAAGATGGGAAATAAACACTTTTGAGCAGGCGAGCACCGAGTGTGTTAGGTTGTTGCAACAATCTCCATGCCTGTTTAGCTAACATATCCAGGTTGAAAAGTTCGAAGTCCTTGAAGCCAAGACCGCCCATGCTCTTTGGTTGCGTCATTGTTTTCCACGATACCCAATGTGGCTTACCTTTACCTTCCTTGCTCCCCCACCAAAACTTTCGGATCAGCATATTGAGATGTTCACACAAACCTCTTGGAAGCTTGAAGCAAGACATAGAAAAAATGGGCACTGCGTACGCAACCGACTTTACTAAAACTTCCTTGCCTGCAGATGACATGGTCCTCTCGATCCAACCTTGAACTTTTGCTCCATAAACGATCCTTCAATGGTCCTTGAAGTATTTGCAAGCACCTTTTTTTGAGTTCCCAATATCAGAGGGCATGCCCAAATATTTCTCGTTCAGGGTTTCATTTGGAACGTTTAGCAGAACCTTAATATCATTCCTTACGTTGTCCGGAACACCCTTGTTGAATATATAGAGGATTTGGGAAGATTTACCCTTTGTCCTGTCGCTTGACAGTATATGTCCAGAACATGGTTCACCTCCATGGCTTCCACACTATTTGCCTTGAAAAACAGCAGGTTGTCATCAATGAATAAAAGATGGTTGGTCGAGGGTGCCGAAGGCGCCACTTGTAGACCATTCAGATTGGATGACTCTCTTGTAGGCACGACAGGCCCTTCGCTGCTAACAAGAAGAAGTATGGAGATATTGGATCCCCCTGTCGGGTTCCTCGTGAATGTTTGAACTCCTCCAACTTTTTGCCATTAAACATAATTGAGAATTTGACTGTAGTCACAAGACTCAAATGATACTCACCCACCTTTCTGTGAAACCGAGTCTGAGCATAATAGCTTTCAGGTATGGCCATTCCGCTCGGTTATAATGCCTTCATCATGTCCAATTTCAGAGCACACGACTGGTGTTTCTTTGCTTTATTCCTCTCCATGAAGCAGGCATTCATAGGCTATAATGATGTCAGTAATCAATCTGCCAGGTAAAACACTGACTGCTCCTCAGAAATTATATCAGGTAAAACTACCTTCAAGCGGTTAAAAATGACTTTGGAAGCTATCTTATAAAGCACATTGCGCAGACTGATGGGACGTGTGGAATGATGTGTTGGAGAGCACTGGATTTTATTCATAGATGTCAGTGGCGGATCTAGCCCACTGGAACAGGATGGGCCAAAAGTACAACTATACATATAAATTTATTTACCGCTCAAAAAAACATATAAATTTATTTATTTTCTTATATTTTTAACCTTTCTGCTACAGTACTATAAAGGCTATTTTTCAATTTCAGGTTGTCCACCCTCTATCTCCGCCACTGATTGATGTACTAGTTGTCATACCTGAATCACCGTCGAGAACAACATACTTCCTCCGTCCGGAAATATTTGTCATTAAAATGGATAAAAGGGATGTATCTAGAACTAATATATGTCTAGATACATCCCATTTTATTCATTTTGATGACAAGTATTTTCGGACGGAGTAAGTATATCTAGTTCTATAAAGCTAAAATCAAGGAAAATATCAACAAAAAAAAGTGTGCTATTTCAGTGTTATAGCGTCGTTATAGCGTATTAGGAAAGAAAACCCTACGTTTGGCAAATTTAGCCGCTACGACATTATTTGTGTGATTAGCACGCTATACCTTGCTATAACGTTGTAGTTTCTTTTCTTTTCTTTTTGATGAGGGGGCGCTATAACGTTGTAGCGTGTAACGTTTTAGCGTACACTCGGCTCAAAACTAAGAAAACCACGGCAACACAGCCCAGCGGGCCCAAAAAGCCGAGGCCGCCACTCGGCCGCAACCTTTTCTCACACGAACGGACCCAACGCAACCCTCGCTCTCAACTTCTCCCCTTCCCACCCGAGCTGAGCGGCGGCGGCAACAATCTGGTCGGGAGCGGAGGCGGCGGCAACAATCTGGTCGGGAGCGGAGGCGGCGGCAACAATCTGGTCGGGAGCTGCGGCGGCAAGTTCTTCTCACGGTAGCAGCAGCACCCTCTCGCGGCGACGTCTTCCTGCAGTTGGACTCCAGCCTAGCAGTAGCAGGGCGTGGGTGATGTCAGCCACGCATTCAGCCACCAGGTAGTGCCCGCTTCTCCTCCGCGCCATCTCCCTGCCCTCCCCGTGTCATGCTGTGCCGCCGGCAAGAGAACCACCAGACCAAAGGATAACGGGATTCAGAAGCAGGGTATCTCCGTCCCCCGTTGGGCTGCCGGCAAGAGCACCACCAAAGGAAACTGGGCTTCAGAAGGAGATCCCCTGCATATCCATAGAAAGATGCTGATAGCCTGAATATGGTTTGTGGTTTTGACCAATTAACTGTATATACACTATTTGCTCTAGCTGAGTTGTCACCTGTCAGGCCACAAGTTTGTTCTGACTTTGTAATCATACACTAATGGAAAACATGCAAAAAAGTACAGTATAGTTAATTATTTTCTTCTCTATAAAGTGTAGCTTGTGTTATACTTATACTCTCTACTCTGTACTGAACTCAAGCTGTGAAATTAGTAGGATAGCATAACTGTTGAACTGGTAAATAGCTCTTGAGCATGGTTAAATGGCAGTATTACTATTTGTTGTTAGCGCAGGTGTGATCTCTCCTATTAACTAAGCAACATCATGCAAAGGAAGGAGCTCAGATGTTCTTGCTCTACAAAAAACACAGCTTCCTGAAACTGTAGTAGAAAAAAGTAAAATGAGCATATGTACGTGAGCCTGTATCATCTGACCGGAAAGCAAAAAAGAAACAAAGTTGCCTGAGTGGGCATTCAGTTCTGCTTAGTAGGCATTCAGTTCTCAGTAGGCATTGATAGTGTACTGAGCTATTGATGTTAGAGACTCTTGAAATTGTGGTTGTTGATGTTAGAAACTACTCCCTCCGTTCCAAATTACTCGTCGTGGTTTTAGTTCAAATTTGAACTAAAACCACGCCGAGTAATTTAGAACGGAGGGAGTATATTCAAACTATTTGACTTGTTCTGTTCATGCCTTGGATTTGGCCCTTGTGCATGTATTGCTCCTAGGAAAAATTAGTTGCTGAAATACTTTATATTTGATATATTCAGCATTTTTTTTGCAAACGCTATTTTGAAATATAGCACGCAATTAGCGCGCTATAACTTGTGTGGCATTTGGAGAAGGGCCTCGCTATATTTTTTTCAGTGGCTAAAATACCATCTTACTCTTGGAGCTTGTTCCCTTTCAGGTGTGATGAACATGTCGGACATACTGTTCAGCCACCATCAGCACAAGCAGTACAAGAACTAGTTGATTCATTCTCAGATCAAAAGCTTGATGCCACAAAAACAAAATCGATGCATGGTGGGATCGAGGAACAAGCAAAGAACGACACAATCTTTAGCCCCAAGCAAGTTGGGTTATGCAGATCATACAGGGAGATGTTGACGGACGAGGAAGAAGATGTGGTTTCATACCGTCGTTTCTGGGAATACACTTGGGGTGGCAAGTGTGGTTTCTTCGAAGACTACAGTAATCTACTTATATGACTCATGCTCTTCTTTTCTTCTTACTCTATTATGTCTTGAGTAGATTACATTGTTCCTTACCTAAAGCTTGCTTAGTAGAGTAATTAACTAGAAAGGGGATCTTTTTTGGTTAGTTATATATTTTTGGCCTGAATTAAGAGACGTGACAAGAGCTAATTACTTGTATCTTTCCCTTTGTTTGGCTGCAGCCTTTGTGACTCCCATACTTTATACATATGGAACCATCCCAGCACATGCTGGCCCCTTCAGCTTCTTGCAGATCTTCTCCATCAAGGTCATGGAGAATGAAATGTGGAGAATCAGGTGGCCAGTGGGGGTATATGGCTTCATTGCCGCTCGAGACAATTTGGATCGTAATCGCAACCTTCTGTTCAGCCAGACAAGGGATGACCCCCAAATTCTCACTCAACAGGTAATTTTTCTTCTTCTTAATTCTCATGCTGCCGTTACTAACTTAACATAATCTAGTATTGTCCTCTGCACCTGTGTGTCTTTTCCGTACTAAGGTTATTTTCCTCATCCAGACTTGACCTGTATCTGTAGACACAGGGCCAAGCTAAGAAGCCTTTTTTTGGCTGCCTGCATATGGGTGCAGAGGAGATGGTCGGCCGCTTGTTAAGTCGGGTTTCATTTTCAGATTTAAAATACAAATAATGTTTTGGAATAAATACATCCTACTCTGTCAACTGTTTAACTGTATATAATTTCAACCATGAACTACCAAAGAGCCTATTGTGCGTCCTCTGCCTATTAAAGTGTGAGCGCACAACCATAGGCTGAATCCACCCCAGTTTTATCCAAGGTGGTGGTGCTCAGGCATGGACACATGGATCTGATTTAGGATTAAGCCGTTTAGGTGTCCCAAGTGTCAGTCAGGCATGAACAGCAATCTCAAATCCAAAAAAGGGAAAAAGACGCGGGTGTCTGAGTGCTGGCAGGTGTGGTTGTCACAACATTGTGTAACTGTGAAAACAAACTGACTTTTTAGGGTGGTCAATTACTAATTTGGACATGTAACAAATGATGCTTGCAGGATTCATTTTTGCAATTGACTGGCCCGTGTCGCCCAATTGCGTTGATTGACCCTGTTGTCTTTGAGATTCAACTAAAAGTGAAGGGCAGAACAGAGTGTGAAGATGAAACATTGATTGCTCGATCGTTTGAATATGGATATGGTTTTGGAGAATATGGTGAGCTTGCCTGTCGTCGTTGGGCCGGCAATTTTTGCACACTAGAGATCACCTCTGCGCTACTTTCCAGAACGGTTGCAGCCACTATCATCTCTGCTGATGTTATTAAAGGGTCATGGCCTGTTGATTATAGAGGTCGTGTGGTTGCCCGTACTGCTGACATAGATGAGGATTTTGTGCTGCTTGATTCTGGAGAAGGACGTCTGCAAGTGAATCCAGATGGTCGTATTGTCCTTCAAAGGGGTGTTGTTTGTGTGGAACATGAGGGAATGCTCACGGTTTCCGTGGAAGCCTACTCAGAGGCAGGTACTTGTCGTGCAGATTGCGTTGAATTCAAGCCCCAAAAATCCCTCACAAGTAATGGTACTTGCAACCTTGGTTTCTGCACGGTGCAGTTTATTGTTGGTTGGTCCCCCATGGCAAGAAAGTATGATCTGATGTACGATGGCAACTGAGTTCAACTGCATCAGTTTGGTGTTCCCATCCCAGTAGTATGCTGTAGATGTCCAGCTAATTAACAAGTTATGATTGATCAAGTGTCCAAACTGTTTAGAAATCATGTTATGTCTAGTGTCCAGACTATTTAAAAGTCATGTCATGTTTGGTGAAGTGCCAAGTGACACACTATGGTTCAGCTTTTGGCAAACTGCTCATATATTAGCAGGTGGCGGCCAGTCTCTGATCGGGGGAGACTTGTATGAGATCTCACTTTTAGGTGAGATCGTGAGATCAACTCCAAAATGTCATATTTAGACGTTTCAAAATAATCTGAAATTATTTAACAACATTCATGTGGGCTATGCCGAACAAAATCAGCTCAAAACACAACTTACATTTAGAGATTCAAAAAGACAGATTCAAATGTGAATAGTAGCAGTTTTGGGTGAATGGTACTTTGACACTTCCAATTTTGTCTTTTTTGTTTCTATTAATGTAAGTTGAATTAGGAGCTGAAACTTTTTGATACGTGTCTACAAAAAATTTGAGAATGTTTGGACATGTATTTTTTTTAAAAGAATCGATCTTATAGATCTCACCTAGTGTGAGATCTCACACGAGTATTCCCCTTCCAAAATTACTACTCTACTCGAGCATGAACGGGGTCATGGCCCCCCTTCGGCCCTTCCAAAATTGCGAACAAAAAGTACTTCGAATTGGCCACCTCCTCTATGTAGTAATACCCAAAGAAACGGTGTGTTTGGGTGGATGGGGGAGGAGATCTCAAACTTTTAGGGTTTGAGAATGGTGGAGCAAAGCTTGGGAAAGATTCAGGAGCAAGGTGGAAGAAGGGGGGAGGGGCGGGTTTATACCCCCCCCCCCCCCCCCCCCCCCCACCTAGTGAAAAATGACCATTTCCCGCATAGAGGGCAAGGACCCGGCCACCCAGACCGTCCACAGGGAGGAGCCCCTACTTCGGGCACCCGGGGGCCCAAGGCATCGGGATCACATAGAGGTGGTGGGGTTCCTCTCCATTCTCAACTTGGAAAAACTCTTCCTATTTGGTGGCATATTTGGGAAATAAAATGTATATGATTGAAATGTGTTTCCCAACTCCCTCATCATAGCAACCCCTCTTTATAGCACGCCTTTTTCTGTGAAACTGAAAAACCTTTTGAGCCAACGGAAGAATGCGGTCTTTTCTCCTTTTTAGGCCTCCTTTGGTTTGGAGGAATTTTGTAGGAATTTCATAGGGTAGGATTTTTATAGGAAAAATTCCTATAGAGCTCTTTGGTTTGTAGGAATAGAATCCTATTCCTATGGAGGAACTCTTCCTATCCTTCACATTTCATAGGAAAATAAACATTAGCCTAGACTCAATGGAAAAAATCCTATAAGTTGAAACAAAGGACATCTCCTTTCCTATTCCTACTCATAGGATTTGAGATGCATGTCATCTCATTTCCTATGACTTTTCTATTCCTATAATTTTCCTACTCTATGAACCAAAGGAGGCCTTAAATGGGTCACCAATGTTCGCAGAGACGCACGAGATTCCAATGTGCTGTGATACACTTGACAACCAACATTAGATCTCACTTGGCCTCCTTTGGTTTGTAGGAATTTCATAGGATTTCTATAGAATAGGATTTGCAAAGGAAAATTTCCTTTGAAGCCCTTTGGTTTGTAGGAACGGGTTCCTATTCCTATGTAGGATAGGAATCAATCCTTCACATTTTGAAGGAAAAAAAACATTAGCTCTATAAGACTTCAATGAAAAAATTCCTATCCTATGCATCAAATGACATCTCCTTCTCTATAGGAATTGAGATGCATGTCATCTCACTTCCTATGATTTTCCTATTCCTGTAATATTCCTATCCTATGAACCAAAGGAGGCCTAACGTTAGCGAACTTCCATATTTACTGACAGACTTTCCAGTAATTTCAGGCTCATACGTGAAATGTTTTTATCCACAAGGACCTTTCTTTGTTTTATTCACTAATTAATCAATCAATAAAGGATCAGTTGTTTAATCGTACCAGGTAGATACTCCATTCATCTTCATCCATTCCACTGTGAGTGTATGAATGCATTACATCCATTCATTCAAATAATTTAATCCTACTAGACAGATACTCTATTCGACACTAAGAGATTAAATGTCCCATATCTATCTCTATCTCCATTGCATACTACCTGTAAGAAAAGAATAAGGTTTCCTCTCTCGTAGAAAAGTGTTCGCTCGATCAAAAAAATTATTAGACATGATTGGTGTTGAACCACTAGAGAATATGTATGGCCCGTACGTTGCAATGCACATACAATTAGCTAGTATTATTGTTTGGTCAATAAAGCCTTCGTTCTCTGAAAAGAACCACCCCACTCAAGTGCTTCGCTCTAGGGTTTTGTAGGGGCGAAACCGGATCAGATTCGGATGAATAATGATCATACCATATCCTATTCCATATTTATTTTTTCAGAATCAGAAGCGGTACATTTGTGGAAACAAATACAAATATACCGGAATACAATGAAAACAGACATGATACAGTAATGGAGGGGCGGCGGATCGGAAGCGGACAAAAAACATTTGAACAATATACAACAACAACAAAAAGAATGATGCCTCAACATCACAAATTGATAATAAGTTTTAGCAGGTAGATACTTCAACATGACTAAGTGTGGATGCTAATAAAGGGTTCATGGCTTCCTGGCTTTTAGGCATTAACACTACAGAGAACATACACTCAGACATAAACAAAGGCAAGCTTATCATTGTGTGTCATCTTATGTTCAAGCTGGCACCAAGATACTTGTTCGCACATGGCAGGAGGCAAAACACGAAATATATTTTGGAGCATTAGCAAGAGAAAACTAAGAATGTAAGCTCCATTAAAACATTAACCGAAACATAAGTATGACACATCACACAGAGACAGCATTAGGACATCACGGAGACTGGCAGGCGACGGCAATACATGAGAGGAGAGAGAGGTGGCGATAGCAAACAAGCGGAGAGGTGCCGAGCATGCACCGTCAAGCTCATGCAACGGCGGTGGTCGACAAAGTGGATAGGCTGGCGTGGATCTCCCCCGCCCATGTTGTCACCCTTATTCACGTAGATCGAGCGACACATGAGTGAACAAAGAGGAGCGATATGTTTCTACCGGTGGTGGTAATGATAGGGCTCGGCGTGGTGCGACGATGATGATGATGATGATGTCGCTGGTTAAGGTGGCCATTGACGACGGTCTTGACTAGCTCATGCTTTTCACCCTCCATCAGCTCACCACCGTCCTCCACTTCGTCCCCATCCGATTGTTCAAAGAAGGGTGAGTGACATTATCGACATGCACAGACCGTACATTATCTTATTTTTATTTTTCTCATCTTAGAATAGCTTCATCATCGGCAAGGCGAGCCCAAAGATAATGCTAGAGATTTCACCTACCCGTTCGCCGACATCCTCGGGGCAACGCTGAGACAACATGAGATCTTCATGGCACCGGGTACACCATGATGACCTTCTCCAACATCGCCTCCATGCTTTAGATGCTGACGAAGACCACAACCCACAACCACCGGTAGATGCCAACTAAGACCATAAAATTCTAGACTATATGAGGTCCCTCACCTCTCAGCGCTAAGATGATAGTTGAAGGGAAAGGCGAAGGGACTGAAGGTATCTCGGTGACGGCGGTTGTTCCTCAAACACTAAACTTTCATCTCACCCGCGGTTCCGCACATACAGCATGCCATATGTCCATACTTCATAGACTTTTTTTATGGGTACTTTTTTTTAGGTTAATATATGTCCATACTTCATAGACGGAAGGGAGAAGAGTTCTGGTCCTTTTTTCTTTTCTTTTTTTGAGGGGGAGAAGAGTTCTGGTCCGGAGGCCTGTGTTGTTGTTTGGGCCTCAGGCGGGCAAAACGCTCGGCCCAGTTTTACACATCCGTCAGGAGGCTAGGTCGGGGGCCCATCTCCACCACTCCGCCGTGTTTCCTCTTCCTCCGGCCCCCCGTCCCCTCTCCTGCAAGCACCGCGTCGGCGCTCCCCTCCCTCCCATCCCGCCGCCCCGTCCCGGACGCGCCCTGCCGTCGGCGCCCGACCGATTCTCCGAGCCGCGCCCCGCCCGAATGGAGTCGGCGGAGGCGGGAGGCGGCATCGCCGCCACGAGGAGCGGCCTGGCTGCCGTGCAGGCCGCCAAGGACGCCGCCGCAGCGAGCATGCTGTAACGCCCCCGCCTCCTTCCTCTCCCGCTTACCTTTTCCTTCGTTCCTGAGAGCACTGAACTTGTCATACCAGAATCACCGTCGAGAATAATACAGTCTATATTTAGTGCTAAATATACAATATCTTACTCATCGAGCTTGTCCCCTTTCAGGTGTGATGAACATGTCGGAGATACTGCTCAGCCACCATCAGCACAAGCAGTACAAGAACTTGTTGATTCATTCTCAGAGCAACAGCTTGATGCTACAGAAATACAAGAATCAATGCATGGTGGGATCGGGAAACAAGCAAAGAACAACACAATCTTTAGTCCCAAGCGAGTTGGAGGCGGATCGTACAGGGAGATGTTGGCGAACGAGGAAAGGTTCATGGCTACATGCCGTTCTTCCTGGGAACATCTTTGGAGCCGCACATGTGGTTCTTTGGAAAACTACAGTAATCTACTTTTCATCTTACTCTATTATGTCTCAAGCAAATAACATTGTTCCTTACCTGTAGCTTGCTTGTGCGTACCTTGGATTTTTTGTCTTCTACTCCCTCCGTTCGGAATTAGTTGATGCTCAAACGGATGTATCTAGACGTATTTCAGTGCTAGATACATCCGTTTGAGCGTCAACTAATTCTGGACGGAGGAAGTACTTAGTCATAAACTAGAAAGGAGATCTTTTTTTTGCTCAGTTTTAGATCTCTGGCCTTAACGTGACAAGAGCTAATTAGTTGTATCTTTCCCTTTGCTTGTCTGCAGCGTTTATGACTCCCATACTTTATACATACGGAACCATCCCAGCACATGTTGGTCCCTGCGCTTTCTTGCAGATCTTCTCCATCCAAGTCATGGAGAATGAAGAGTGGAAAATCAGGTGGCCAGTGGAGGTATATGGCTTCATTGCCGCTCGAGACACCGTGGATCACAATCGCAACCTTCTGTTCAGCCGTACAAGGGATGACCCCCAAATTCTCACTCAACAGGTTTTTTTTTTCTTGGTTCTCTTGCTACTGTTACTAAAATAAAAATTGCCGTCTGCACTTCCATATCTTTTCCATACTAAGGGCATCTCCCTCATCAAGACTTGACCTGCATGTGTAGACTCAGGCCAAGCTGAGAACCTTTTTGGCTGCCTGCATATGGGTGGAGAAGGGATGGGTGGTCGCTTGTTAATTCGGTTACTCTGTTTCATTTTCAAATTTAAAATACAGGCCGCATGGTTAATGTGCGAAATGGTTTCCATATATGGCTAAAATGGTGTGAGTTGCTTCCTGCATTCTTCCTGTTTGCTTCCAGGATTCATTCCTACGCCTACCTCAAGATCTAGGAAATGCTTATGGTAGCTTTTTCTAGGTTAGCTTTTCCACTATGCTTATGTGCTAACGTTAGTCTAGTCTACCTCGCTTTCCTCTACAGAGTGACGTGGTACCTTTTATGACAGTCTCTCTTGCAATGCTTTATGGAATAGTGTATAATTTCAACCATGAACTACCAAAGTACCTACTGTGCATCCTCTACCTATTAAAGCGTGTACACAAAACAGTAATGCTGAATCCACCCCAGTTTTATCCAAGGTGGTGGTGCCTGTGTTGCTCAGACATGGACACATGCATCTGACTAGGATGAGTGCTTCCAGGTGGTGGTTACATTGTCCAAATATGAAAAGATACTGACTCTAGGATGGTCGATTACTATTTGGATATGTTCCACTGACTTGTAACAAATGGGGCTTGCAGGATTCATTTTGAAGTTGACTGGCCCGTGTCGCCCGATTGTGCTGATCGACCCTGTTGACTTTGAGATTCAACTACAAGTGAAGGGCACAACAGAGTGTGAAGATGAAACACTGATGGCGCGATGGTTTGAATATTCACATGGTTTTGGATGTTATGGTGAGCTTGCCTGTCGTCGTTGGGACGGCAATTTTTCCACTATAGAGGTCACCTCTGCGCTACTTGCCAGAACGGTTGTAGCAACTATTATCTCTGCTGATATTATTGAAGGGTCATGGCATGATGATTCTAGAGGTCGTGTGGTTGCCCGTACTGCTGCCATAGATAAGGACATTCTGCTGCTTGACTCTGGAGAAGAACCATTGAAAGTGGATCCAGACGGTCGTGTTACCCTTCAAAGAGGCGTTGTTTGCGTGGAACGTCAGGGGATGCTCACGGTTTCTATGGAAGCCTACTCAAAGGCAGGTATTTGTTATGCAGATTCTGTTGAATTCAGGCCCAAAAAGTCTCTCACAAGTATCGGTATTTGCAACCTTGGATTCTGTACGGTGCAGTTCATTGTTGGTTGGTCCCCAATGGCAACGAAGTCTGATCTGATGTACTTTGGCAACTGAGTTGAAGTGCATCTACTATGTAGTGTCCCCATCCCAGTAGTGTGTTTAAGATGTAGAGCTAATTATGTCCATTAACAAGACATGCTTGGTCAAGTGTCCAAACTGTTGCTATGTAAGTGTCCAGACTATTTATGAATCATGTTTGGCAAACTGTGCCTGAGCTTGGGTACTTGCTTATATGCACGAACTCCTTGCAGGTTTATTGGTCGTTTCACAGCGATTTATATGCGTAAGAGCATCTCTAGCTGATCCTCAAAACCACATAACTCCTCAATTTTTTTGTTTTGAGGAGTTAAACCAGACCTAGCCGAACCCTTATCCAGTTTAACTCCACAAATGTTATAAGCGCCGCATCGGATGGCGCTTATATTTGACAGGACACAGCCGAGTCTCGGGACATAGTCGGGTATGCCAAGATCGAAATCACATGCGTGGAAGGGGAAAACTGGTTGTGATCAGCCATGTTTGACAGTGGGAAATGAGGGAGGTGGGCAGCCCTATTTATAGCAAAATTTTGACAAATTTCCAACCAATTTACCTCTCCAACGGCTGAAATTTTGCAAAAGAAAAGAGAGGCTAAAATGGGTCACTCCCCCACGCGTGTCTAACGGGTCGTTCCCCTGTCGTGACTGGGCGACCCCCTAATAAATGGTCCCAAGCATGCCACGGCCCAGGCATGATCCGTTTAGGTGTGTGCCAGGCATGCCACAGGCCGCAAACGTGTGCTCCCATTTTTTTAGTTCCCATTTTTTTTTCAATGTAAGAACAAATCATTTTAAAATTGGGAACATTTTTTTGAATCCTAAATATTTTTTCCAGAATGCAATTTTGATAAAAAAAACTATTTAAATTTTCCAAATGTTTGCAAAACGACATTATTTAACTTTCGAAAAATGGATTTCTTGAAATTTCTGAACAAAAAAATGAATATAGACTTGAACAATAAAAGCAAGAATAGAAAAGAAAATAAACATAAAACGAAAAATAAAAATAGAAAAGTAGAAGAAAATGAATAACCAGTAAATAAACAGACAAAAAAAGGCTTCAGGAACCTTCTAGAAAGTTTCTAGAACCGATAAAAACTAGGGTTGGAACCTTCAATTCATAACCAGACTACACGTTAAATGGACCGGCCCAACCGATTGTTTGTTTCCCCTCTCATGTGCAAAAAATCGGTAGTTTGACCTTTAATGCGTCGAATAAGGAATTCTGATTATTGCTGCTGTATTATCATGGAAGACTAAAAAATCGGTAGTTTGAGCTTTTAATGCGTCAAATAAGGAATTCGATTATTGTTGTTGTATTATCATGGAAGACTAAATACTTAACCACAGAGGTGATGTTCACATGGCGATGGAAGAGCTTCGGGGATTGGATAGTTGGACGGGTATGTGTTGCGAGTCGATCACGTGGCAACCGTTCAACATACACGGTCCCAAAGTCTTATTTCTATATAGTTCGATCATATTAAAAATGCCATTTGGAGGCCCAGCTCCATAGAGGCCTCCAAAAGCATTTTTCAAATTTCATCAAAATTCATATTTCTAGATTTCAAAAATTTGTGAAAAAATATACATATACATTAAGGCATAATGTACATAGGTGTAAATTTTCAAGACAAAAGACGTTGAAATGAGGGTTGTGCAAAAAAGAAAAAACCGAGGCTTTTAAACACATGAATCCTCAAAGTCAATGAATTTATCTTTTTTGCACAAATCGTATGTCAAGGTATCTCATCCTAAATTTTTACACACATATACATTTCATCCGTGTATACTTGCATATATTTTTTATTTTTTTTTAAACCGAAAAGTTTGAATTTTGAATTCTTTTTTCCAAAATAAAGGGCTCCATGGAGCTTGGCCTCCTAAACGCCTCACTCGATCATATTTGCTTTCGTACGAAGCAAACTTAACTGTGATTTGCTTTTCGTGGAGGCATTGATTTCCTTCCGTGAGAAGCACGACCTAGCTTTGCTTCTCGTGAAAGCACATATTTGCTTTCACGAGAAGCACATGCCACACTTACATTAGAAGCACATATTTGTTTTTGCCAGAATCACATACTGAGCTTCCATAATAAGAATAGCATGTGCCTCAATGAGAAGTACATCCGTGCTTCTTAAAAAGGAAAAAGCACAATTGTGCTTTCGTGAAAAGGGGAAAAACACAACATCTACTTCCGCAAAAAGAACACATATTTTGATTCGTGAGCACAACTTGTGCTTAAAAAAAGCGAAAACCGCAACCGTGCTTCCGGGCTTCCTTTTGTTCTTTCATATATTCATTTGGTTACCGATTTTTCTTTTTCTGATTTTCCATGGAAAAAAAGTTTTGAAGATCTAGACGCGATTCAACAGTGGAAATGGTTCACTATTTGGACTCACAGTTTCAGAGATAAAAACATTTTAAATAGAGGAATCTACAAGGAAAAAGAACTCCTAGGTTACGACGAGTGGCACATATGTATGCTCATTTTGTCAGCTTCTGAAGGTGGAGAGTGATTGTTGCAAGGGATAACTCTTAACTAGTTATTTGATCCTCCCCTAAAAAAAAACTAGTGATTTGACCTTTTTTTTTCACCTTTTTTGAGGGGTCTTTTCACCTTAATAGGCGCTGAAGGGAGAAGAAGATTTCTGGTCCAAAGACTACTGTGGTTGTCTGGTCCAGAGGCCTGTGCTGTTATTTGGGCCGCACACGGGCAAAACCTTCGGCCCAACTCCACATCCGTCAGGAGGCTAGGTCGGGGGCCCATCTCCACCAGTCGCCGTGTTCCTCTTCCTCCGGCCCCTGTCGCCTCTCGTGCAAGCACCGCACCGCACCGGCTCTCCCCTCCCTCCCTCCCATCCCGTCGCCGACGCGTCCTGCCGCCGGCGCCCGACCGATCCGACGATCCGCGCACCGCCCGAATGGAGCCGGCGGAGGTGGAGGCGGGAGGCGGCATCGCCGCCGCGAGGAGCAGCCCGGCCGCCGTGCAGGCCACCAACGACGACGCCGCGGCGAGCAAGCTGTAACGCCCCCGCCTCGTCCCCTCCCCTTCCTTCCTTCCCCACCCCGCCGCGTCGCTCCGCCTCATTTTCCACTGCTTTCCAGCACGCGTGTGCGTTCTCCGTTACTGTAGTAGCGGCTGTGATTTGCGGGAACGAGCTCGGCTACCTCGTCGGATGCTCAGCTCCTGTGCTTGCGCGCTTTCCGTCGCAGCAGATCGAGGCCACGGGAACGTTTCAGCCAGGGTTTGCTTCGTGCGCCATGCTGTTTCCTAGTTCCATACGAAATCTGCTCTTAGCTTATCTGTTCTCACACTCCCCTTTCTGCAAGGGATTATACAGTGAGACAGAAATGTCATTATATATAAGTAAAACTCTGTTTGTGCTATGGATCGTTATTGATCGAGTCAATTGATGGCCTGAATTGCGGATAGCAGATAGTAGACACCTCGTAGTTAAGTGCTTGAGGTGCAGAGCAGACTTGGGGCTGACTTATATGTTACCCATGTGACATGATCATCTTCGTTTGCAGGTCCTGTGTTACCAAAGGGTACATGAAGGATGATTACGTGCACCATTTTGTTAGGCGGACAACAAAAAGGGCTCCAATAATCAATCGTGGTATCGTAGTGCCTCCATATATTTCTAATACGGTTCTCTGAATTTAAATCATGTTAAGGTTCTAATTTCTTATCTTCAAATGACTTTGCAAAGGCTACTATGCCCGCTGGTCTGTTCTTAGGAAACTTATGCTCCAGTTCCTCAATGCTGGGAGTGGTAGTGATGATCACAAGAGGAAACAGATATTATCTCTTGGCGCTGGCTTTGACACGACATTTTTCCAGTTGCAGGTTAGTCTCCTAACTCCATGTTTCATGTACTTCACGAGTTGCTGCTTACTACCCATTTACTGGCCCATTTAATATGCATCACAAAACATTTAAGCTAAACCTAAATCCGCTGTGCCCTTCATTGTCATTAACTAGCTGACTGCGTTCCAGTATTCATGTGGATGAACTATTTTCTGTTTTGGTTGGAGGAAGCGATGAAGGTCAAAATACATAAATTGAGATGGTGCTTTTATAGTATTGATTTACCCATTTCTATTTCTGCCTTGTATTTTTATTGTAGGATGAAGGGCTTGCTCCATACCTTTATGTAGAGCTGGATTTTCAGGAGGTATGGATTTTTTTTTTTGCTTTATGTATTCAAGTGTATCTTACTACTCCACACAGTATCATTTCTGTGTAATTTTTTTACTATGCTCGTTAATGTATTGTATCTTCCTTCTGAACACCAGCTTCTTATCTTTGTACAAGCAAGTAATTTCTGACAACTTCTGATGTTTTGCAGGTAACCAGCAAAAAGGCTGCCATCATCAACCACTATAATGACATGAAGGAAAAATTAGGACCTGATGCTTCTATTTCAATAGGTAGTTCTCTCATTACTCTAATTTTTTTCTACCGCCTGCCTAGCCCTATGTGCATCTAAGAGCATTCAATTTGCCACAATTTCTGCGTCATGTGTTTGGTTCCTGTCATGGTTGTGGCTGGCTACTCATATGGTTCATATGTCACCGACACAATCATTACCAACCTTTTCCATACGTGTGGCTTCAATTTTGTTTGTCACGTTCTACACACTGCTTGGTCTTAGCTGTGGCGCATTAATCTTGAACCAAACGTGTTCTAGACTTGTCCACTAATGCCACTACAATTCCTTTTTATGCATATCTTGTGCGCATGTTATCTTGGTTGATGTATATTTTGCAGAAACATAATGTTGTTAACAACAAGCAAGACTGATTTTTGTTTTGTTTTGTAGTCAATACCAAATTTGACAGCTTTGATTTTTTTGGTTTATTTATACAGAGCTTATTTACCCAGGTTTCTTTCAAATTAGCCAGTCCCGTTGGTTATAACATGATGTGTGTTGGCTTATAGCGGGTTAGATTTATGGTAGGAAGCATAGCCTGTTGGTTATTGCAGTAGAAAGTTTCTGCTATACTTCCATCTTCCATTCTGTCTGCAAGAAAAATTCCCTTTGTTAGAACTTAAACGGAAAATGTATCAGTCTTAGTTCTAACAATTGTAAGTTGAACTGTTGAAGTGATCATTCCTTGTCACTGAATTTGCTATTTCTCCGTTCTCCATGTGCCTGCACAAAAATTGACAGTGGCCAAATATTTCAGAAAAAGGCGAAGTGACGAGTACAAATTACAAGCTATTTTCTGCTGATATTCGTGATATACCGAAGCTAGATGCAGTTATTCACATGGCTGAAATGGACCCAAGGTATGTTATATGCATCCTGTGTTCTCCTTCATTTTTTATTCTCTTTATGCTGCACAAAGTGGCCACATTCTCTGCTACCTTAATCAAATTTTCCACCCTGCATGATGCTCACATGTTATAACTAAATTTTATGTCATGTTTATATTAACGTACAGTCGTAATGCCACATCAACTGAAAATAGGGGTTTCTATTGTCGTTTATTGAACATATCTTGGTTCACTTTTGGATTATTTTGGATGAGAATCTATTTTATCTGCTAATGATAATTTGATTGGCTTGAAGTTATGCTGCAGAGTTATTTCCATTGTTGACTTGAATCACAAGCCAGTTTTTCAAGCTTTTGATAAATCTTTCTGTTGTCATCAGCTTGCCGACCTTTATAATTGCAGAGTGTGTTCTAATTTACTTAGATCCAGCTTCAACTGATGCTATTGTTAGTTGGGCATCCGAGAAGTTCTCCAGTGCAATTTTTTTCTTATATGAGCAGGTTGAACAATTCTCTCGTTGATGTACTCTTTTGCACCATTATATTTGATAGCTTTTGGCACTGCTGACTCCTATGTGGATGCAGATCCATCCAGATGATGCATTTGGGGAGCAAATGATTAGGAATCTTGAGGTACCTTTTTACCTGTGTCACACACTTTCACTGTGGTGCATGGACCATTTGTCTTGAGGAATGGTTGAAAATTTTGGTATACCGTCTTATGTAGGAAATATATACTTGAATACCATTTCTATTTCTATGATAAAGTTCAGCTAATTTGATGACACCAAAGAAATTGCTTGACTTCAGTTATGTGCTTCCAGAGATCAAGAGACCTCCTTTTTATTAATAAGAGGAACATATATCTTATAATAAGAAGTACTCCCTCCGTCCCAAAAGTAAGTGTTGCTGATTTAGTACAAGGTTGTACTGACTTTGTTCTAAATCTGTTGCACTTATTTTGAGACGGAGGAAGTATCATATCAGTTAATTGATATCTTGACACTCAATGAGGTCTGCAACTGAGTGTGGAAGTTGTCAGGTAGATTATTTAGGGATCTCACTTGAACAAATGTAAGTTGTGGCCTTTGCTGTGATTCATTCACCACAACCTATGTAATGGCTATTAAATCGTTTTAAAACTATGGAAAGATTGGTCGGTAGCTGTATGGCAATTAAAGGAGAGAGCATATGGTGTTATTGTATCCATAACTGAAGAGTGAGAAGGCAAACTAAAATTGCAACATGATGGAAACTGTTCGGTCTAAAGTCAATTGCCATGTTGAGTGTGCGATCTGAATCTATTTGTTTTAGTATCTCAATTGACCGAGTACATCTTACTTGTATGAATGAAAATAGATGGTGCTCTTGCTGTTGGGTAGCACCTGTTCTTTTCTCTGCTGTACAGATATATATATATTAATCACTGAGGTATCTGCCACTTCATCTGTAGCACTGATTCATAACTTAACACTTCCTGTTGTGCTACTAATGCAGAGTAGAGGATGCCCCCTCCTTGGCATAAATGCTACACCAACCTTAAGTCACAAGGAAAAACTTTTTCTCGATCATGGATGGAAGGTATACATTTGACTAACACTGAAACTAGAATATAGCAATTCTTTTCTGGGATCTTACGATTGTTTTTTTCAGAGAGCTGTTGCCTGGGATATGCTGAAAATATACAATGATTTCATTGACGGTGGAGAAAGGCGTAGGTAATGTTTCCAATAGCCTGTGAAAAATAAATTTTATCTGTCCATAGTGTTTCAAATATGATACTGACAAAAGGGGTTAAGTTCCGGTTTATGTGACTTTGCACTTGCTGGTTTTGTTGCCGCCATAACTCACGGAGCTGTATGGTTGCAGGATTGAGCTGCTAGAGCTGTTTGATGAGTTTGAAGAGTGGCATATGATGCAGGTAATTATGTGCAAACAACTGCCTATCAGTTGAGGGATCGCATTTCCCATACAAATATCATACTAATTTATGCGCTCTTCTGATCTTCTGTGCATTATATTTTCTGTTTTCAGGAACACTATTGTGTTGCATATGGGATAAACGACCCCGAGGTTAGCTTTTGATTCTTTCAGCACCCAACTGTTCTATCTAAAAGGGAAAGATGTGCACAGGCATAGCTTTTGATTCTTTCAGCACCCAACTGTCCTATCTAAAAGGGAAAGATGCGCACAGGCATATCTGATGATTTTGGGATATATACGTTTTATTCGATCTTGCTCCTGCGAGGCTCAAAGTGCAATCCGCAAGGACTGACAGGTTCTCTCTTCCACTTTCAGGGGATATTTGACGATTTCGGGTTCAAGGAGTAGCATCCGTCTGCTTTGGCAGGCAGGCGTCAGAATTACGCGTACCCAAGACGATTCGAATCAGAGAAACCCCACAGAAACAAGTCTCCTGGTTCAAGTTGTACATTTGCAAAAAACAGTGGCTATATGTATGTTGTACTAGACTAGTAGCACATCGCTCTTTGCCTCTGGGGTGTTGTGGTCAGAAGTGTTTGGAGCAAGACCTTGACTTAGTCACGGCAGCATGCTGTTTCTGAACGGCGCAAAGTTTTCTGGTTGAATGTACACATGATTGTTGTTTGCTGTTAGTTCCTGCCGTTGGTTACTAAAAAATAAACCAGAAATAGTTGTCCTGCGAAACAATTTTATGAAACCATTCGTTGGCATGAAAAAAGCGACCGCAAATTTTACTCCGCTGCTAGGATGGACAAACTGAAGTTTGTGCCGAGCATGAGGCTGCGAGCGTATGGAACTTCATAAGTTGATGATGCTGTGTGGTGTTCTCCTAATTTGTTGCCAGACAAGCTAGGTGCTGTGTGCTGCAGTGTTGTTCTGCTGCTACACAATGTTGAAATGCCCGTTCCCTTAACTGCTTGCTGTAGGATTCGGGTTAGAATGCATTCGAAGCAACAACGGTTAGCAGATGCAGCTAATGCTTAGTTTTCATATGATGCAGGGTCATGTGACTTCTTTTTCTTGGCTTAGCTGCCAGGCTGAGTTATTACTTGAGTTTGCGTATATGCATGTCAGTGTAGCTGATCCATCCACAAGCCCAGCATTTTCTAGTGTCAGTTCACGGGATGCTTTACTGGCAGCGGTTTCTTCACTGTTTTTGTAGCATTGCTCCATGGGATGCTTTGCCGGCAGTGATTAGACATTAAACTAAGCTGTCGTGGCGTTTCGATGCCCAGGCTCATCTGCACCCGGTAAGAAAAAAATTCAAAATAAATACTAAAAAGTTCAAAAAAAAATCAATTTTTTTGTGGTAGATAATTTAATGTGTGAGGTCCCTTTCAATTTTTAGATTATTTAGACATCTGAGCAACTCTCAACAAAAAAGACAAATCAGAACAGTAAACATTTTCAGACCCTGAATTTGTCTTTTTTGCCGAGAGCTACTCAGATGTATAAATGATTTGAAATTTGGAGTGAACCTCATGCATCAAATTATCCACCACATAATTTTTTTTGGAATTTTTAGAATTTTTCTACTACTTATTTTGATTTTTTTTGTCAGGGCAGGTGCAATTAAGCCTGGGGCTCAGAAGGATTACCGGTCTGGCATCTTTTAAATTCCCGACTGGATGGCTACCTGATTTTGGGGGCATCGACTTCACCTGTCCATCTGGGGTTGCTACCTAGTACTACCACCATCCTGGTTTATTAGTCCCCTTTGTAATTTGTGCTAAATTTTAATAAAAAATTTAACTGACAAAATATTAGCGCATGTCAACAAAAAATATATCGTTGGATTTGTATTTGAACATAGTTTCAATGATATATTTTTTGGTGACATGCATGAACATTTTGTTAGTTAGATTTATGATTAAAAATTTGCACAGATTACAATGAAGACTAATAAATCAAGACGGAGGTAGTACATACATACCTACGGCTTCTTTTTTTTCATTAAAACTATTAAACAACCTAAGGTCGGCAAGTACAAACATATCTAGTTGCTCCACAAAATGCATCTACATCCCAGAGTCAATAGAGCATTCATAATTAATTCAGGTGACGGCATTCGCATCTTATTACAAAACTGGTATGAAACTACGCTTGTTCGACTAATTGTGCGTCGTAGACTCTAGAGTGGGTGAAAATGCAAAAAAAGAAAGAAAAAAGACTCTAGAGTGGGTACATGTTGATCTCACCTTGGTTTGTCATTGTCATGGTTAGCTAGCTCCTGGTCTAGTTGGCAATTGCCATGAAATGGATGCATGAATGCAAGAATCAGAACAAGCATTGTTATTACTGCCTATTGGCGCATGGGGGCCAGAAGAGCAGACATTAGGGCGGCAAAATGATCAGATTAGAGGATAAGTGCATGTCACACGCAACAACTACATTGGCTACACCCTAATTTATTTCATCTGTTTTGGGACGGTTTGGCGGAGACTCCAACCCGAACAAAGATACATATCTCCTCTCCTGTAATCATCTTCCCTCCTGCCAAGCAGCATAGCTCCACCCTCTTGCCCTCAGCTGAGCAACACAACCCAACACAATTCTCAGGCAGGCGAGCGACACCCCTCACCTCACCAGCGACGACCGTCTCCACGACGTGCGGCGGTGGGCGGAGACGACGGTCGCCGGGGACGAGAGGATGCTCGCGGCCCTCAGCGCGGCGCAGTGGGTGGTGGGCAAGGCGCTGGCCCCTGTGGCCGACGGCTTGCTGGAGGCTTGGGATGCCAGCAAGCGCTTGGGTCTCAACATCGAGGCCCTGAGGATGGAGCTGCTGCTCGTGCAGGCCACGCTCGAGACCGCCAGCCGCAAGCAGATCGACGGCCGGGCCATGGAGGATCTGCTGGGGAAGCTGGGGCGCTCGGCGCACTCCGCCGAGGACTTGCTGGACGAGCTGGACTACTTCCGCATCCACGACGAGCTCCACGACGCGTACGACGCTGCAGACCAGCATGCCAAGGGATGCTTCCATGACCTTGCCCTCAACGCTCGTCACACTGCCTGTTGAGTATATTGTGTACGTGTATATGTGCGTGTAGGGCCCACCTTCCGTTTCCTTGTATAGTTGAGGTTGTGGCCTACCTCTGTACTTATATATACGTGCCTGGTGCACCGATCAATGTATTGCGATTGCACAACCCATAACCTATCTCTCTACATGGTATCTATCGCAGCAAGGTCCTAACCCTAGCCGCCGCCGCCGCCGCGCCTCTGCGCCGCCGCCGCCGCCGCCGCCTCCCGCTGCCGTCACCAGCCGCCACCGCCGCTGCCCTACCCTCGGCCGCCGCCGCCGCCCTGGTAACCGCCGCCGCCGCCCACCCGCCCCGCTCGCCGCCGCCGCCGCCTCCTGTCCCGAGGCCGCCGCCGCCGCCCAACACCGCTTCTGCCTCCTACCCGCGCCGCCCCTCTCTCCCTCCTCCCAACCCGCGCCGCGCCTCATCCCTCCCTGCCACCATGAGCTCCTCCTCCTCCACCGTCTCCAACCCGTTCGCTGGTCCCGATGTCACCCTCGTCCGCGACCTCAACATCCATGAGCGCGTCCCGGTCAAGCTTGACCACACCACCGCCTCCTACTCCGCGTGGAAGCGGTACTTTTCGCTCGTGTTCCGTGAGTACCTCCTTCACGGCCACGTGGACGGCACCGTGGACTCCGCGCTCATGATCCACCACGAGGAGTGGATGATCCTCGACGCCACCATCATCCGTTGGTTCTATCTCACCATCTCCAGCGACATCTTCCACACCGTGGTGAACGACGACGACGACGCTCTCCAACGGAACCGCACCTGGACCCTGGTTCCCCGGCCTCCTCGTGCCAACGTCATCACCGGCAAGTGGGTTTTTCGCCATAAGACCCGCTCAGACGGTTCACTTGAGCGCTACAAGGCTCGCTGGGTGGTCCGCGGTTTCCGCCAGCGCGCTGGAGTTGATTTCACGGAGACGTTCGCCCCGGTTGTCAAACCGGGCACGATCCGCACTGTCCTCCAGCTCGCCGTCTCTCGCGGCTGGCCTGTTCACCAGATGGATGTCTCCAACGCCTTTCTCCACGGCCATCTTGAGGAGCAGGTGTTTTGTGAGCAACCCACCGGCTTCGTCGATGCTTCATTTCCCGGCCATGTGTGCCTGCTGTCGCGCTCTCTCTATGGGCTCAAGCAGGCCCCCCGCGCCTGGTACCAGCGGATCGCCGGGTTTCTTTAGACACTGGGCTTCAGCGTCACTCGCTCGAACGCCTCACTGTTTGTCTATCGCCACAGTGACACGACTGCATATTTGCTGCTTTACGTCGACGACATCATCCTGACAGCCTCCTCTGCAGCCGTTCTCCAGCAGATTACTCTCCGGCTGCGTGACGAGTTTGCTATCAAGGACCTAGGTACTCTACATTATTTCCTTGGCATTAAGGTCGTTCGGCGTCCGGACAGTTTCTTTCTTCATCAACAGAAGTATGCCCATGAGCTTCTTGAGCGCGCTGGCATGCTCAACTGCCATCCTGTTGCTACTCCTGTTGACACGAAGGCCAAGGTTTCTGCTCTCGAGGGTTCGCCTGCGTCGGATGCTCCATTCTACCGGTCTATTGTCGGCGCTCTACAGTACTTGACACTCACCCGCCCGGATCTTCAGTATGCTGTTCAGCAGGTGTGTCTCCACATGCACGCCCCTCGTGACTCTCACTGGACTCTCGTGAAGCGGATCCTTCGCTACATCCGCGGCACGATGTCCCTTGGGTTGACACTCACGACGTCCACTTCTCTGGAGATGGTGGCTTACTCCGATGCAGACTGGGCCGGCTGTCCGGATACTCGTCGGTCCACCTCTGGCTACTGCGTCTACCTCGGTCCTTCTCTCGTCTCGTGGTCGTCCAAGCGACAACCCACGGTTTCGCGCTCTAGCGCGGAGGCTGAGTACCGAGCTGTGGCCAACGCTGTCGCCGAGTGCACCTGGCTTCGACAGTTACTTCAAGAGCTACATCACGATGTCTCCCAGGCTACGGTTGTCTACTGCGACAACGTCTCTGCGGTGTACCTCTCCGCCAACCCCGTTCATCATCGCCGGACTAAACACATCGAGCTGGACATTCACTTTGTGAGCAGGTGGCTATTGGACGCATGCGGGTTCTCCATGTGCCGACCGCTCAGCAGTTCGCTGATGTGATGACGAAAGGACTGCCGACTTCCACCTTTGAGGAGTTCCGTTCCAGTCTCTGCGTCACTGGCGCCGCTTCGACTGCGGGGGGGTGTTGAGTATATTGTGTACGTGTATATGTGCGTGTAGGGCCCACCTCCTGTTTCCTTGTATAGTTGAGGTTGTGGCCCACCTCTGTACTTATATATACGTGCCTGGTGCACCGATCAATGTATTGCGATTGCACAGCCCATAACCTATCTCTCTACACTGCCAAAGCTGTGCTTGGTCTATCCGCGTGCTCATCTGCTGCCTGTTGTCCTGGTGAACCTGGGGAAGTGGAAGGTGCCGGACGACAGGTCAGCTGTTGCATTTGGCCATGTGGTAGTAGGCAGAGGTATCACGGTAATTCTTCCTCAACGCCGAGCACCAATCAAGTTGATGAGGACGGCGGGTGCATGCTCAAGCTCAGTAAACTCCTCCCTTGCTCATATTTGCCGCATGTTCGTGATGATCATTCTGGCCAGCCAACTCACTCCGGCGCGCCACAGAGAGCAACACCAATGCCGGGGTTTAATAGGGTTGATGTCTCTGAAAGAATGAAGCGCATCATAGAGCAACTGCAGCCTGTGCGTACAGAGGTTACCAAGGTTCTGCAGAGTTGTGGCCGTATGACTGTCCCAGATATTGCCAAGAGTCGTCCCATCACCACCGGCCAGAGCATAGAGCCAAAGCTGTATGGGAGGGACCGTATCATGAATAGCATCATGCATGACATGACCAAGGGTAAATACCAGAGCAAGGATCTAACCGTGCTTCCGATTGTCGGTCCAGGGGGGATAGGGAAGACAACTCTGATACAACACACATATAGAAACCAACAAGTTAGAAATCACTTTCAAGTCGTTATTTGGGTATGCGTGTCACTCAAATTCAATTTGAATAAGCTTTTGGAAGAGATCGAAACATACATCCCTCATGTTAAAGGGGAAAAATATGGCAGAGTTGAAGAGCTGATTGAGCAGAGATTAAGATCTAAAAGGTTTTTGCTTGTGCTGGATGATATATGGGAGTTTAGCGACGAGGATGATTGGAAAAGGTTATTGCTGCCACTCAAAACATCACAAGAAAAAGGTAGCATGATCCTACTCACAACTCGGTTTCCAATAATAGCAAAGATGGTTGAAACAACTGATCATATAGAGTTGGAAGGATTAGAATCCGAACAATTTAGAAAGTTATTCCTTAGATTTATCTTTGCTGACGAGCCCTTTAGAAGTGATCATAATTTTTTGCTTGACACTGATAATGGAAAAACTGAAAGGCTCCCCTCTTGCTGCAAAAACTGTTGGTACATTACTGAGAAAGTGCCTTAATTTGCATCATTGGAGAAGAGTTTTAGAAAGCAAAGAATGGGAGAGACGGACCGGTACCAATGACATTATGCCTGCTCTGAAGCTTAGCTATGACTATCTTTCTTTTCATCAACAACAATGTTTCTTCTATTCTGCACTATTTCCAGAAGATCACGAGTATAGTACCACTGAGCTAATCAATTTGTGGATAGGACTAGATATTTTACAACCTGGTACTCAGAATCAAACATTGGAAGATGTAGGTTTAATGAATTTGAATGATCTGGTCACACATGGATTTTTCAAAGAAGAGGAAACTAATGGCCGTGTGCGTTATGTAATGCATGACCTGCTACATGATTTAGCACTAAAGGTTGGGTCTCATGAATGTCTTACTGTACATCATTCTAATGTGGGGTCAGTAGAAATTAAGCCATCCATTCTTCACTTGTCTATAATCATTGATGATGATCATACAATGTCTGATGAAAGCTTTAAGAGCCAATTGAGAAAGTTGAAGACAGGATTGAAGGTTAAAGAATTGCATACTTTGATGTTATTTGGAGAAATGGATGAAAGCTTTGCCCAAATTTTGGATTATTTGTTCAAGGAAGCTAATGCCCTTCGCTTTATCCGTTTGGTTGACATGCCGTCTTTTGTGGGGTCCATATTACCTAACAATTCAGCACTTGTCCACCTACGGTACCTTTGTCTGGGGACAAAGTATACGAGGGAGATACCACTTGCCATTTCTAAGTTCTATCATTTAAGGATTCTAGATCTTGGATGGTGGCATGGCTGTTGTGATTTGTCGAAAGACTTGAGCAACCTTGCAAAATTGCGTCGTTTTTATACCCCAAGTGATGAGCTTCATTCTCATATTTATAATGTGGGGAAACTTACACTCTTAGAAGAGTTGAAGGTATTTAAAGTCAATAAAGAAAGTGAAGGATTTGAGCCAGAGAACCTAGAGCATTTGACCGAACTAAGGGAGTTTGGCATGTATAACCTTGAGAATATACACACCAAAGAAGAAGCAACCAAAGCAAAACTGATTGAAAAAAACTACTTGGAGAGGTTAACATTAGATTGGGATACTGAGCGGTCTAATAACGAGTCTGATGTGGAAGGGGTGGTTCTCGAGAGCCTTGAACCACATAGATATCTTCAAGAGTTGTCTATTAGAGGGCATGTGTAACACCCCGGTGTAATGATGCTACAGTAACCCCTGGGGTTAAGTTAATCTTTTTGCTAAACATGTGCCTGATCATTATTGTCTCATGTTCTTTCACATTCCAGTTGAATTCAAATTCAAATTTTTGTCTGAAATTCAAAATGCTCAGACATGAAAACAAAAATGTTCATCATGTGCAGAATATTCCACAACTAATATTGGTGGTGAACCAACATTTTTGCAAAAAGGTTTGAGTGGCCTAAGCTACTTCAAACAGTGGCCTAAGAAATAAATTAAATGCCTTTTTAATTTATGAAAATGGCAAACTATTTCTAAAGCCTCACAATCTTTTTTGGCAGTGCCTAATAATTCTTTGAGATTATTTTGTCCAATGGCATAATTTTTTGCAAAGTCTTTATTGGCTAAAAGAAAAAGAAAAGAAAATGCAAAAGCTGTTTACAAAAAAAAGGAAAGGAACCCCCCCCCCTCAACTGGGCCGACTGGCCAGCTGGCCACCGTGCCCCCCTATGGGCCTCGGCCCACCTCAACCCCGCCGGCCCAGTCGCCCCCCAGGTCGGCCCACCCGTCGCCCCTTATCCCCCCACCCGACAGAAACCCTAACCACTATCCCCACTTCCCCCCACGAACCCCACCCACGCCTCGAACCCCCCTCGCCCTCTCCGCCTCTCCCTCTCCCACTCCTTCGTTCTGGAGAGGAGTCCGACGCGGTCGCCGCCGTGCCTCGCCCGTCCTCGCGGCCATCGAGCGTCGTTCGCCTCGCCATCGTGCCCATCGTCTCTGCCGTCGTCGTCTACCCCGTCCCCGTCCGTGAGCGCGAGCCGGGAGCCATTGCGGGGTGCGGATCGAGCCGCCCCCTTTCGCCTCTGTCGCCGGCGAACTCCGTCGTCTCCGGCAACTGCTGCTGCTACTAATCTTACACCGGGCCACCTTGTGCCTCCCCGGTGAGCTCTCCTACCTTCTCCCTCTCCTTGCCTACTTGGCGCGCCCCCTAGCTGCTTCCCCACGTGCGCCCGAACGCAGCGCCGCGGAGCTCGTCGCCGGCGAGACTCCGGTGACCTTTTGGTCACGGGCTCAAGCCCGTTGGACTCGCCGCACCACGGGGATCCTCCCCAGCCCTTCCTTTCGTTCCGTAGCACGCTGCTTCGCCTTCGCCATCACACGCCCGAAGGTCGTCGCCGCCTTTTCCGTCGCCGGCGATGCTCCGGTCGTCCCCGACGCCAGTCATCGTCACCATCGTGTGCGCAGTGCCGGGCCGCGCCCTTAGGTCCAAGCCGTAGGTCCGGAGGCCCCCTGTAGCGCGGCTCCGGCCAACTCCGGCGAGGCGCTGCCGTCGCCTTGGTCGCCGGAGCCCTCCCCGGCGCAGCCACCAACATGGATGCGTGGGCCCCATCACCTGAGTCACTGACGCTGGGCCCCACGGGACCCTGTTGACTGGTTTGACCAGTCAACATGCTGACTGGGCTTCTCTGTGACACTGACGTGCGGGCCCCACCACGTAATTAGATTAACTAAACCGGTTTTATAAATAAAACTAATTAGTTAACCTAACCAGTCACTGACTGCTGGGGCCCACGCCCCCTAACTAACCCTGTTAGCTTAGTTAAGCCTCTGTTAGACAGAGAGGCTGACAGGTGGGTCCCACCTGTTAGTTTGACTGGTCAGCAGAGCTGACGCAATGCTGACATCACTACTGGCGCAATAAACCTTTTCTGCTTTTAAAATAATTCAAAAATTGGTTTAAACTTTGAAAATCCGTAACTTTTAAACCGTAACTCGGATGAAAATGTTTTCTATATGAAAGTTGCTCAGAAAAATCCAACGAATCCGAATATGCGGTCCGTTCATCTGTCACATGCCCCTAGCATGCTGAACATGGAACTTTCCTCCTCCGGTCATCTGTCTGACACAGGTCCGGAACCGGGAACACCTTCCCGGTTGTTTTCCCCCTTCACCTATAACGTCTAGGACCGTGTTAGAGCACGCTTAGCGCTACGTATCGTCATGTCATGCTTAGTGTTACCTCTGTTTGCTATGTATTTACTGTTTCTTCCCCCTCTTCTCTCCGGTAGACCCCGAGGCCGCTGATGCCCCGGTGATCGACTACGTCGTCGACAACGACCCCTTCTTGCCAGAGCAACCAGGCAAGCCCCCCCTTTGATCATCCCGATATCGCCCATTCCATTCTCTCATGCTTGCATTAGATTTTGCTATTGTTATTGTTTGCTCCTATTCTGATGCATAGCCTTCTTTTGTAACCTGCTTATTGTTACCTTACCTACTTATCCTAAACTGCTTAGTATAGGTTGGTTAGTGATCCATCAGTGACCCCCACCTTGTCCTTGTTGCCCCTGCTTCATCATTGAAGACCCGATCAACGGGATCGAAGACCAGGCCCCGACACCGCACATCACTTTCCCCTTAGTTGCTCGACACTACTGGGTTACTATCGAGTGCCGAGGGTGAGACCTCTACAACACTTCTGATGTTAACCCTGTAGTGTAGCTATTCGGTCGTGGTCATCGAGGGTGATTTCCTCTTTAACCACTTCCGATACGACTCTGTCGTGCAACCCCTCAAGTGTGAACCGAGGGTGATTCCTCTACGTTCACCTTGATGATTACATTGAGTGGAACCCACCGAGGGTGATTCCTTGGGTTTTCCTCTTGATGTTTGGACACACGGATACTTGGACTTTACAACTGTTACTTGGAAAGTGATGTGGAGACGGGTTGACCTGGAAGGTGCCCGTGAGATAATTACGAGGCGTGGCCGGGCATTCTTAGCCATTGCCGCAAGTCCTCGAGACGGGGCAACGGGGTCACATCTTTCGTGAGTCTCTGCTTGTTACCGCGCGTTCCTAATCCACTACGATTTGGATATTTGATCCGAGGGGCCTCTGGCCAGATAGCACTAACCATCACGTGGGCATAGTATGGGCGTTCTGCGTCGTGTACATCAGCCGAAGCTTAATAGACGTCAGCGACGGAGCGGCGCGCGCCGGGTTGGACTGGTAAGCTCCTGCCTTTTTAGGGAGGTAGCTAGGTCTGCTCACCGGCCGCCCACGCAACGTGCAGGAGTTCCCGGGGAGATGGCCCATGACCCCTGGGGACATAGGTTTAGTCCGGTGTGCTGGCCTCTCTATTAAGCCTAGGTCGGGTTGCGGCGTATTGTTTGGCCGAGGCCGGGCATGACCCTGGAAAGTGTGTCCGGCCGGAGTCAATCGAGCATGGTGGGTAAGTTGGTGCACCCCTGCAGGGAAGAACTAATCTATGCATAGCCTGTCCTACGGTAACAGACACTTGGAGTTGTATCCCGATCGATACAACTAGAACTGGATACTTGTGATGAGAACTGGATGGTGATGAGGATTTGATTGTGATTATAACTGGATAGTATGGCTCTGGGATTGCTTTCTCGCAGGGAGTCGAGAAAGGATCTCTGGCCGAGGTTGATAACACTACTACCGCTTTACTTTATGCTACTCTACTCCCTCTTGTTTGCTGCAAGATGGTGGTTTCCAGAAGATGCTAGTCTTCGATAGGACTAGGCCTTCTCCCTATTCTGGCATTTCTGCAGCCCAGTCCACATATACAGCCTTCCTTTGATAATGTTGCATATGTAGTGTAGATCCTTGCTTGCGAGTACTTTGGATGAGTACTCACGGTTGCTTTGCTCCCCCTTTTCCCCCTTCTTTCTTCTTTCTGGTTGTTGCAACCAGATGGTGGAGTCCAGGAGCCAGATGCCACCTTTGACGACGACTGCTACCCCGAGGGTGCCTACTACCACGTGACGGACGCCGACGACCAAGAGTAGTTAGGAGGCTCCCAGGCAGGAGGCCTTGCCTTTTCGATCGTTGTTGTTTTGTGCTAGCCTTCTTAAGGCAAACTTGTTTAACTCATGTCTGTACTCAGATTTTGTTGCTTCCGCTGACTCGTTTGTATTCAAGCTGATGTATTCGAGCCCTCGAGGCCCCTGGCTTGTAATATAAAGCTTGTATTATTTTAAATTGTGTCTAGAGTTGTGTTGTGATATCTTCCTGTGAGTCCTTGATCTTGGTCATACACATTTGCGTGTATGATTAGTGTACGATTGAATCAAGGGCGTCACAAGTTGGTATCAGAGCCGACTGCCTGTAGGTAGCCCCCTTTCCAACTCCTTGGCCGACGTTGAGTCTAGTCACTGAAAACTTTTACTAACATTGGCTGTGTGGCTTACGGGCCCACGTCGCCATTGGGTGGTATTAGGATCTTTTACTCCTCGTCTATACTCTGGGACTCTGAACTCTCTTCTACTCGGGTTAAATGAATTTACTAACATTAGGATCCCGTGACCACATTCACCCCGAAGTTGGATGAAGCCATAGTTATTCCTTAGAATAGCTTTTTGAGTAGTGCACACCCTGTTGTGTTGACTACGGAGTGGAATCCATCGTACCTCCTTCATTATGCATGTTTTCATCATGAATGATCCTTATCTTTGCAAATGCTCAATGCTGAACTACCCCTGTTACATGTTAGCAGGATGGTTAGACCCGCTGGTCGTGGCTGTGGTGCCAACGACCCACCACCGGCTGAATTCTTTACTGGAATGAGGCAACATTTTGAGTTAACTCGCCAGTTCATGGAAGGAATGATGGCTCAGTTTCCTCGTCCGAACATGAATCAACATCCAACCCGAGTAACTCTGCAGGACTTCATGCGCCTCAACCCATCTATCTACCGCAGCTCAACTCAACCCCTTGATGCTGATGACTGGCTCCGCGACATCACATATGAAATGGAGTCTGCTAGTGTTGCCCCTGCCAGCTATGTCACCTTCGCATCTTTCTTTCTGAAGGGTCCTGCTGCTCAATGGTGGGACAGCCACAGGCGTACCCTACCTGCTGGAACGGTCATTACTTGGCCGGATTTCCAAGCTGCCTTCCGTGCCCGTTTCATTCCTCAGGGAACCATGGACAGGAAGAAGCGAGAGTTCCGCAACCTCACCCAAGGCAACAAGACTGTAGATGCTTATCAACGGGAATTTCTGGACTTGTCACGTTATGCTGAAGAAGACATTGCAACTGATGCTCATAAGCAAGAGAAGTTTCGTGATGGACTTCACCCTGATATTAAGCTAGCATTACTCGTTCATGACTTTGCCGACTTCGCCACCTTGGTGAACAAGGCTATTCAGGTTGAGACTGGTCTTCAGGAACACCAGGGATCCCTCAGGCGTAGCCGTGATGCTGGCCCATCTTCGGGCCCGTCAGCGCAGAAGCGTCGGATATGGATTCCCCACAACATGTATCGTCCAACTGCACCTACGCCAAGACAGTCCTATGCTGCACCTCGTCTGCCTCCTCCACCAGAGAGGCAGCCTCTTCGAGTTATACCATCCCAAGCTCCTGCTCCTGATCCCAATGATGGTCTGTGCTTCAGATGTGGCCGCCCCGGCCACCTTGCTAAAGAGTGCACTCAGAAAAAGAGCCAGCTGGCTCTACCTTCAAATGGCCGTAACAATCAGCCCTATAACAACAATGCCAGACCTTATGGTCGTGGGCATGCTAATCATGTTGATCTGAATGAAGCTCAAGACCAGCCTGCCACTGTGATGGGTACTCTTCTCGTTAATTCAGTACCAGCTGCTGTTTTATTCGATACAGGAGCATCGCATTCTTTCGTATCAGAAGATTTTGCATTCATGCATGGCATTAAATACGAAGAGATGCACACTCCACTAGTGGTAAAAACCCCTGCGGGCCAATGCCAAACCTCCATGATTAGCCACAACGTTTCAGTTGAAATCGAAGGGTTGGAATTCTTTGCATCCCCCATTATTCTGAAGTCTTCCAATATTGACCTAATTCTGGGAATGGATTGGTTGAAAGCACATACGGCTTCTATCGTTTGTGCCTCTAAAACCGTCCATCTTCTACACCCTTCAGATGAGATAGTAAGCTACAATGCTCGTCTGGTTCGAAACGCTGAAGCACGACTTTATGTGCTGAATGCGTTGAACGCGGCACCTCTTGAGGGAATTGAAAAGATTCCAGTCGTCCGCGACTTCCGAGACGTATTTCCAGAAGAACTTCCAGGAATACCCCCTGCCCGGGCTGTCGAGTTCGTCATCGACTTGAAACCAGGCACCGTTCCTATTGCAAAACGACCCTACAAGATGCCACCTCATGAACTCCTTGAGCTTAAGGAGGAAATCGACAAATCTCTTCACAAGGGTTTCATTCGTCCAAGTTCCTCTGCTTGGGGAGCACCTTCTCTCTTCGTCAAGAAGAAGGACGGTACGAACCGTTTGGTCCAAGACTATCGTCCTATCAACCAAGCTACAATTCAAAACAAATATCCCCTCCCTCGGATCAATGATCTGTATGATCAACTGGCTGGTTCATCAATATTCTCTAAACTCGACTTGAGGTTGGGTTACCACCAGATCCGTGTTCGTGAAGAGGATATTCCAAAGACCGCATTTGTGACTCGTTATGGTTCTTACGAGTACACCGTCATGTCATTCGGTTTAACCAATGCTCCAGCTACATTCTCTCGTCTGATGAACTATATATTCATGGATTACCTCGACAAGTTCGTCGTAGTCTATCTGGATGATATACTGGTATATTCGAAGAATAAAGAAGAACATGCTGAACATCTTCGTCTTGTTCTGGAGAAGCTTCGAGAGCATCAACTTTATGCCAAGTATTCCAAATGTGAATTCTGGTTACCCGAAGTCACCTACCTTGGTCATGTTATCTCCAAGGATGGTATTGCCGTCAACCCAGAGCGCGTTCAGGCTATTCTTGACTGGACCCCTCCAAAGACTGTCAAGCAAGTCAGAAGCTTTCTCGGACTGGCCAGCTATTGTCGCCGCTTTGTCGAGAACTTCTCCAAGATCGCCAAGCCACTGACTAATCTGCTTCACAAAGGCGTTAAGTTCGATTGGACAGACAAATGTCAGGAAAGTTTCCAGGCACTCAAGGATAAACTGACTTCTGCCCCAGTGCTTGCTCCCCCTGATTCTCGCAAGGACTTTGTCATCTATTGTGACGCTTCACGTCAAGGATTAGGCTGTGTTCTAATGCAAGAGCGCAGGGTGATTGCCTATGCCTCCCGTCAAGTGCGTCCTCACGAAGAAAACTACCCGGTTCATGACCTTGAGCTTGCAGCGGTTATCTTTGCATTGAAGCTATGGCGACAATACCTTCTCGGTAATCGTTGTGAGATCTTCACTGATCATCAGAGTCTGAAGTACCTGTTTACTCAGCCAGATCTGAATCTCCGTCAGCAGCGATGGATGGAAGCTATTGCTGACTACAACTGCGGTATATCTTATACACCTGGCAAGGCTAATGTAATGGCCGATGCCCTAAGCCGAAAGTCTTATTGCAATAATCACCAGGTCTACAAAGCTCAACCCCGCCTTTATGAAGAGCTATGCAAGCTGAACCTTCAACTAGTTCCACAGGGTTCTCTGAATAACCTTGTTTTGGAACCAACTCTTCTGAAAGCAATCAAGTCTGCTCAAGCCAAAGATGCTCATGTTGATCTGATGAAAAAGGATCTTGCCTTAGAGAAATCCAGAGATTTCTCACTTGGTGAAGATGGAACCTTATACTTCAGACATCGCATTGTCGTACCCCGGTTCGAGCTTATGACAGAGAAGGTGATGAAAGAAGTGCATGACACCCCTCTCTCTATTCATCCGGGAAGTACCAAGATGTATCTAGACATCCGTCAGAAGTACTGGTGGTCTAAAATGAAGCAAGACATTGCCCGATATATCGAAGAATGTGACGTTTGCCGTCGCGTCAAAGCAGAACATCAGAAACCGGCTGGACTTCTGCAACCGCTTCCGATTCCTGAATGGAAGTGGGATAAGATTCAAATGGACTTCGTCACTGGCCTTCCCAAGTCTCAGAAAGGTAACGATGCTATCTTTGTCGTCATTGACCAATTCTCGAAGGTTGCTCACTTTCTGCCAGTCAAGGAGACTATCACTGCTAGTCAATTGGCAACCTTGTATATCTCCCGAATTGTGTCACTCCACGGCATTCCGAAGGAGATCAGTTCAGACCGCGGCAGTATTTTCACTTCTAAGTTCTGGGATAGTTTCCAAGAGGCAATGGGAACTCATATTACCTGGAGCACTGCTTATCATCCCCAATCCCAAGGCCAAGTCGAGCGAGTCAATCAAATTCTTGAAGACATGCTTCGAGCTTGTGTTATTTCTTTCGGCAAGAAGTGGGAAGAATCTCTCCCTTATGCGGAGTTCTCTTATAACAACAGCTATCAAGCCAGCTTGAAGATGGCACCCTTTGAAGTGCTTTATGGACGTAAGTGCCGAACCCCTCTGAATTGGTCAGAAACTGGGGAACGAGCACTCATTGGTCCGGACATTATTCAACAAGCTGAAGAGCAGGTTCGCATTGTCCGGGATAATCTCAAGGCGGCCCAATCCCGCCAGAAGAGCAACTATGACCGGAAACACTGGGGTTCAACTTATCAACCTGGTGAACAAGCTTATCTGCGTGTCACTCCTTTGAGAGGCACTCATCGGTTCGGAGTCAAGGGAAAGTTAGCTCCTCGCTACATTGGTCCCTTCCGTATTCTCGCCCGTCGTGGACTGGTGGCTTATCAACTGGAGTTGCCACCTCAGTTCTCTCACGTTCATGACGTCTTCCATGTGTCGCAACTTCGTCGATGCTTCAAGGATCCGGAACGTGAAGTGGATCCGGAATTGATTGAAATTCAAGATGATCTCACATACGAGGAGCATCCGATCTGCATTCTTGAAGAAGCTGAATGTCGAACCCGCTAGAAGGTTACTAAGTTCCTCAAGGTGCAATGGTCGAATCATACTAAAGAGGAAGCCACTTGGGAACGCGAAGATAACCTCCGGGCTGAATACCCCGATCTTTTCCCTTCTACCTCTTAATTCTCGGGACGAGAATTTCTTTTAGAGGAGGAGAGTTGTAACACCCCGGTGTAATGATGCTACAGTAACCCCTGGGGTTAAGTTAATCTTTTTGCTAAACATGTGCCTGATCATTATTGTCTCATGTTCTTTCACATTCCAGTTGAATTCAAATTCAAATTTTTGTCTGAAATTCAAAATGCTCAGACATGAAAACAAAAATGTTCATCATGTGCAGAATATTCCACAACTAATATTGGTGGTGAACCAACATTTTTGCAAAAAGGTTTGAGTGGCCTAAGCTACTTCAAACAGTGGCCTAAGAAATAAATTAAATGCCTTTTTAATTTATGAAAATGGCAAACTATTTCTAAAGCCTCACAATCTTTTTTGGCAGTGCCTAATAATTCTTTGAGATTATTTTGTCCAATGGCATAATTTTTTGCAAAGTCTTTATTGGCTAAAAGAAAAAGAAAAGAAAATGCAAAAGCTGTTTACAAAAAAAAAGGAAAGGAAACCCCCCCCCCCCTCAACTGGGCCGACTGGCCAGCTGGCCACCGTGCCCCCCTATGGGCCTCGGCCCACCTCAACCCCGCCGGCCCAGTCGCCCCCCAGGTCGGCCCACCCGTCGCCCCTTATCCCCCCACCCGACAGAAACCCTAACCACTATCCCCACTTCCCCCCACGAACCCCACCCACGCCTCGAACCCCCCTCGCCCTCTCCGCCTCTCCCTCTCCCACTCCTTCGTTCTGGAGAGGAGTCCGACGCGGTCGCCACCGTGCCTCGCCCGTCCTCGCGGCCATCGAGCGCCGTTCGCCTCGCCATCGTGCCCATCGTCTCTGCCGTCGTCGTCTACCCCGTCCCCGTCTGTGAGCGCGAGCCGGGATCCACTGCGGGGTGCGGATCGAGCCGCCCCCTTTCGCCTCTGTCGCCGGCGAACTCCGTCGTCTCCGGCAACTGCTGCTGCTACTAATCTTACACCGGGCCACCTTGTGCCTCCCCGGTGAGCTCTCCTACCTTCTCCCTCTCCTTGCCTACTTGGCGCGCCCCCTAGCTGCTTCCCCACGTGCGCCCGAACGCAGCGCCGCGGAGCTCGTCGCCGGCGAGACTCCGGTGACCTTTTGGTCACGGGCTCAAGCCCGTTGGACTCGCCGCACCACGGGGATCCTCCCCAGCCCTTCCTTTCGTTCCGTAGCACGCTGCTTCGCCTTCGCCATCACACGCCCGAAGGTCGTCGCCGCCTTTTCCGTCACCGGCGATGCTTCGGTCGTCCCCGACGCCAGTCATCGTCACCATCGTGTGCGCGCTGCCGGGCCGCGCCCTTAGGTCCAAGCCGTAGGTCCGGAGGCCCCCTGTAGCGCGGCTCCGGCCAACTCCGGCGAGGCGCCGCTGTCGCCTTGGTCGCCGGAGCCCTCCCCGGCGTAGCCACCAACATGGATGTGTGGGCCCCATCACCTGAGTCACTCACGCTGGGCCCCACGGGACCCTGTTGACTGGTTTGACCAGTCAACATGCTGACTGGGCTTCTCTGTGACACTGACGTGCGGGCCCCACCACGTAATTAGATTAACTAAACCGGTTTTATAAATAAAACTAATTAGTTAACCTAACCAGTCACTGACTGCTGGGGCCCACGCCCCCTAACTAACCCTGTTAGCTTAGTTAAGCCTCTGTTAGACAGAGAGGCTGACAGGTGGGTCCCACCTGTCAGTTTGACTGGTCAGCAGAGCTGACGCAATGCTGACGTCACTACTGGCGCAATAAACCTTTTCTGCTTTTAAAATAATTCAGAAATTGGTTTAAACTTTGAAAATCCGTAACTTTTAAACCGTAACTCGGATGAAAATGTTTTCTATATGAAAGTTGCTCAGAAAAATCCAACGAATCCGAATATGCGGTCCGTTCATCTGTCACATGCCCCTAGCATGCTGAACATGGAACTTTCCTCCTCCGGTCATCTGTCTGACACAGGTCCGGAACCGGGAACACCTTCCCGGTTGTTTTCCCCCTTCACCTATAACGTCTAGGACCGCGTTAGAGCACGCTTAGCGCTACGTATCGTCATGTCATGCTTAGTGTTACCTCTGTTTGCTATGTATTTACTGTTTCTTCCCCCTCTTCTCTCCGGTAGACCCCGAGGCCGATGATGCCCCGGTGATCGACTACGTCGTCGACAATGACCCCTTCTTGCCAGAGCAACCAGGCAAGCCCCCCCTTTGATCATCCCAATATCGCCCATTCCATTCTCTCATGCTTGCATTAGATTTTGCTATTGTTATTGTTTGCTCCTATTCTGATGCATAGCCTTCTTTTGTAACCTGCTTATTGTTACCTTACCTACTTATCCTAAACTGCTTAGTATAGGTTGGTTAGTGATCCATCAGTGACCCCCACCTTGTCCTTGTTGCCCCTGCTTCATCATTGAAGACCCGATCAACGGGATCGAAGACCAGGCCCCGACACCGCACATCACTTTCCCCTTAGTTGCTCGACACTACTGGGTTACTATCGAGTGCCAAGGGTGAGACCTCTACAACACTTCTGATGTTAACCCTGTAGTGTAGCTATTCGGTCGTGGTCATCGAGGGTGATTTCCTCTTTAACCACTTCCGATACGACTCTGTCGTGCAACCCCTCAAGTGTGAACCGAGGGTGATTCCTCTACGTTCACCTTGATGATTACATTGAGTGGAACCCACCGAGGGTGATTCCTTGGGTTTTCCTCTTGATGTTTGGACACACGGATACTTGGACTTTACAACTGTTACTTGGAAAGTGATGTGGAGACGGGTTGACCTGGAAGGTGCCCGTGAGATAATTACGAGGCGTGGCCGGGCATTCTTAGCCCTTGCCGCAAGTCCTCGAGACGGGGCAACGGGGTCACATCTTTCGTGAGTCTCTGCTTGTTACCGCGTGTTCCTAATCCACTACGATTTGGATATTTGATCCGAGGGGCCTCTGGCCTGATAGCACTAACCAGCACGTGGGCATAGTATGGGCGTTCTGCGTCGTGTACATCAGCCGAAGCTTAATAGACGTCAGCGACGGAGCGGCGCGCGCCGGGTTGGACTGGTAAGCTCCTGCCTTTTTAGGGAGGTAGCTAGGTCTGCTCACCGGCCGCCCACGCAACGTGCAGGAGTTCCCGGGGAGATGGCCCATGACCCCTGGGGGCATAGGTTTAGTCCGGCGTGCTGGCCTCTCTATTAAGCCTAGGTCGGGTTGCGGCGTATTGTTTGGCCGAGGCCGGGCATGACCCTGGAAAGTGTGTCCGGCCGGAGTCAATCGAGCGTGGTGGGTAAGTTGGTGCACCCCTGCAGGGAAGAACTAATCTATGCATAGCCTGTCCTACGGTAACGGACACTTGGAGTTGTATCCCGATCGATACAACTAGAACTGGATACTTGTGATGAGAACTGGATGGTGATGAGGATTTGATTGTGATTATAACTGGATAGTATGGCTCTGGGATTGCTTTCTCGCAGGGAGTCGAGAAAGGATCTCTGGCCGAGGTTGATAACACTACTACCGCTTTACTTTATGCTACTCTACTCCCTCTTGTTTGCTGCAAGATGGTGGTTTCCAGAAGATGCTAGTCTTCGATAGGACTAGGCCTTCTCCCTATTCTGGCATTTCTGCAGCCCAGTCCACATATACAGCCTTCCTTTGATAATGTTGCATATGTAGTGTAGATCCTTGCTTGCGAGTACTTTGGATGAGTACTCACGGTTGCTTTGCTCCCCCTTTTCCCCCTTCTTTCTTCTTTCTGGTTGTTGCAACCAGATGGTGGAGTCCAGGAGCCAGATGCCACCTTTGACGATGACTGCTACCCCGAGGGTGCCTACTACCACGTGACGGACGCCGACGACCAAGAGTAGTTAGGAGGCTCCCAGGAGGAGGCCTTGCCTTTTCGATCGTTGTTGTTTTGTGCTAGCCTTCTTAAGGCAAACTTGTTTAACTCATGTATGTACTCAGATTTTGTTGCTTCCGCTGACTCGTTTGTATTCAAGCTGATGTATTCGAGCCCTCGAGGCCCCTGGCTTGTAATATAAAGCTTGTATTATTTTAAATTGTGTCTAGAGTTGTGTTGTGATATCTTCCCATGAGTCCTTGATCTTGGTCGTACACATTTGCGTGTATGATTAGTGTACGATTGAATCAAGGGCGTCACAGCATGGATGCCCTTCTTGTCCAACATGGCTGGGTGATAAGCTCACTGTTGAAGCTCTTCAATCTCTTCATCTCGTCGGCGTTTCTTGGCAGTGTCTCCCTTCTTTTGGGAAGATGTGGGATCTTCATACATTAATATTGAAGCATATTGCGGCAATGAAGGTGTTTGTTATAGAGCAAACCTTTTGTGGGCTAAGAAGGCTTGAACTTGTTGGATTGGCAAATTTTGAGAAGTGGGTACCAATACCATCAGAGGATGTTCATCATATGTTTCCTCTTTTGCAAGTACTGGTTATTAGAGACTGCCCTAAACTCTTGGAGTTGCCATTTTCAAACCGCATTGTGTACCCACTAGATCAAGACCGGAACATTGATTGGTTTCCCAAATTGCAAGAGCTTCAGATAGAGAACTGTCCGGAATTCTTGTCAGTGGCTCATATCCCCTGGACTGAAACTCTTCATTCTGTAAAAATACGAGGCGTAAATCTACTGGAGAAGCTTGAGTACTCAAAATCATCCTACAGGGTAGGATTGGAGGTTGTTGGAAAGGGTGATCTACAGGTGTTAGATCAGGTGTTAGCGTTCAATAACCTGGCAGGTCTTGAGCAGCTGATGCTATCCGCCGGCTCGTTTTCCTCTCCTTGCTGCTTCCTTTTCCCGCCCTCTCTGCAATACCTTATTATCTCCGGTGTGGAAGGTATGGGGACACTGGAGCCGCTCTCAAACCTCACCTCTCTCACCCGATTAGTATTGGAGAACTGTGGAGAGGATCAAAGCTGCAAGGGTCTAGGGCCTCTCCTTGCCGCCGGGGGACAGCTCAGGGAGTTACTCGTCTATGGCAGCCCTAGATTCTTTGTTGGATGGGATCCCAATCCCAGGCGGGTGCTGCAGGATGGAGGAGGAGAAGGGCATGAGCTGCTCGCTTCCTCCCCGAATTCATCCAAACTGCAGGAGCTTTGTACGAATGAGGCCATGGGACTCCTTGCTGCGCCCATCTGCAGCTTCTGATAAATCCTCTGGATCACTAGGTTAGATTAGATCCGGTAAACCTACCTTCTGCCTTGCCTTGCGAGGAACTCCCGGTGCCGGTCATGGTGACGGTGGCCGGTGATGGCAGAGAGTGGATGGTGGCGGTGGTGGAGCTTCCCGTGAGCACCACGCTAACCCTAGATCGGTAGGGATTGTAGGTGGGTTTGTGGCAGCGATTAACCTCGTAACTCGTGCCCTGGGCCCCACTTCTGTTTATATAGCGCGGGTCACAGGGGCCCACCAACCATATTGAGGGTTGGGCGCCCCCGATCAGGGCGCGGATCTAAGGGCCCGGTGGGCCGTTGGGCCCACACGGAGGAGATCAACCTAACATTCTCCCCCTTGATCTCAACTTTACTTTTAACCTTATACTTTCTAGTTTATTTGTTTCATCACATATTGGTACATAGAGCATGTTTCATCATCACAGCTTAATTGCCGATAGAATCATATAGCTACAACATACGTTTTGTTCAGAAACAAATTATGTTCCTTTTGGGCCTATCCAGGAATCATAAGGCTTTCCCTTAAACCCATGCCGGCTAAGTGTTCCTTGAACACATTGGGTGGTAAGCCTTTCGTTAGCGGATCCGCAAGCATATCCTTTGTCCTTATATGCTCGAGTCTTATAGTGTGATCCTGGATTTTATCTTTCACAACATAATACTTTATTTCTATTGTTTTGGCAGCATTACTCGACTTGTTGTTGTGAGCATAGAATACCGCGGGCTAGTTGTCATAGTACATCTTTAGTGGTTTGTGAATACAATCTACCACTTTCAAGTCGGGTATAAATTCCTTTAGCCATATCGCCTGCCCCGTGGCTTCGAAGCATGCTATGAATTCTGCATACATCGTGGATGGTGCAACTATTGACTGTTTGGAGCTTTTCCACGAAATAGCTCCCCCAGCGAGAGTGAAGACGTATCCTGACGTGGATTTTCTATCATCTCTGTCCCCCGCAAAATCTGCGTCTGAATACCCTTTTATCTCTAGGGATTCACTTCTCCTGTATATTAGCATGTAGTCCTTCGTGCCTTGCGCATAACGCAATGCTTTCTTTACCATCTTCCAGTGCTCCATGCCTAGATTCTCTTGATATCTACCGAGTACCCCGGTGATAAAAGCTAAGTCAGGGCGAGTGCACACTTGTGCATACTGTAAGCTGCCAACTGCCGAAGCATATGGTACTGCTTTCATTTGATCGATCTCGTACTGGTTCTTGGGACATTGGAATTTCCCAAAACTATTGCCCTTGACTATAGGAGCAGGTGTGGCTTTACTCGCATGCATGTTATACTTTTTAAGAACCTTTTCTAAATATGCTTTCTGCGATAGTCCTAAGACTCCACTGTTCCTATCTCGGTGAATTTCTATGCCCAAAACATATGATGCTTCACCAAGATCTGTTATGTCAAAATTTGAGGATAAGTATTTCTTTGTTTCTTGTAGTAGACTAACATCACTACTAGCAAGCAGGATATCATCCACATACAAGATTAGGAAAATATATTTCCCATTTTTAAACTTTGCATAAATGCAATTATCCTCAATATTTTCTTTAAATTCAAAACTTTTAATCGTTTGATTAAACTTTAGATACCACTGCCGAGAGGCTTTTCTTAATCCATAAATGGATTTCTTCAGGCGGCATCTCATATTTTCCTTGCCTTCCATGATAAAACCCTTAGGCTATTTCATGTAGACATTTTCTTTTAAATCACCATTCAGAAATTCCGTCTTAACATCCATTTGATGTAGTTCTAAATCAAAATGAGCAACTAATGCCATTATGATTCTGAAGGAATCCTTACATGAGACTGGAGAAAATGTCTCATTGTAATCTATCCCTTCTCTTTGTGTAAATCCTTTTGCCACGAGTCATGCTTTATACTTTTCTATATTCCCTTTAGAGTCATACTTAATTTTGTAGACCCATTTACAGCCTACTGTTTTGGCTCCTTTAGGAATTTCCTCCCCAAACATCTTTGGAACTCATCGATTTCATCTCGTCTTCCATTGCCTTCATCCACATCGATGAATGAGGGCTTCTCATGGCTTCTTCATATGAGGTGGGATCTTTTTCCATATGAACCATTTCTATGTTATAAACTTTAAAGCCAGTAGAAATAGCTGACTTTCTTGGTCTTGTAGACCTTCTAAGGGCCTCAGTTTCTGGCATGTTCTGTGCCTCAACTTCTGGCACTTCTTCTAAAATTTGCTGTTGCACCTCCCTTTCATGCTCAACAACGGGTTCAGTCGGCTCCTGACGGACAGGTTCCGGGTCTACCCCCAAGGTTGTCATGGGTAGAGTTGCAACTGGTAGTGAGAAAAATGGCTCCTGAATCATCGGATTAGGTGCATGCACCCTCTTCTCCTCAAGATCAATTTTCCGAGCTACCAAGCTCCCCCTCATCATTTCGTCCTCTAAGAAGACTGCATGTCTCGTTTCTACAAACTTTGTATATTTGTCTGGGCAGTAGAAACGAAAACCCTTTGATCTGTCTCGATAACCAATGAAGTGGCAACTCACTGTTTTGGGATCTAACTTTGCAATGTTTGGATTAAACATTTTGGCCTCAGCAGAGCACCCCCACACACTGAAGTGTTGTAGGGAGGGCATCCTTCCTGTCCATAGCTCGTACGATGTTTTGGGCACCGACTTGCTTGGTACTCTATTGAGAATGTGAATGGCGGTTTTAAGCACCTCCATCCATAATCCCAATGGCAAGTTGGAATAACTCATCATGCTGCGTACCATATCCATAAGTGTATGGTTGCGCCTTTCGGCTACTCCATTATTTTCTCCCAGAGTGGGATACATTAAAAGCACGTGAGTTATCATATCTTTCTCTTGCCAAATTTCTCCCGCCATACAGGATTTTTGACATAATATTATGTCAGCTTTACCCCGTTACGCAGGTATTTTCCCAAACTTTTCCCGCCATGCAGGTTTTATCATAATCATCTTTTCCCGCCATGCGGGTAATTCCCTGTAAGGGAACATAAATGCCAGAATTGGCTCTTTTGACTGCATATTCAATCATCAAATTTAGGAATAAATCCGAATGCTCTTTGACATGCTTGATCTGACATTGGTCAAATTAAACACGCATGTTGCTTGTTTCATCTCAAATCATGTTGACTGAAAAAACTTCTTCATAGAGAGTACATGAAAGACATTCATCAACCAAGACTCTCAATGATCTATCTCTTTTCTTTTTATGCCACTCTTTAGAGAGAACATACTCCCTCATGTTATGACCTTTCTTGGTCATCTTTTGGGTCACAAGTACCCAGTCATTCGCTTTCACGAATGAAAGCATGCAAAACTTTCAGTCTGAGAAAACTTAGCCAATAATCAACAATAATGGGCGTAAAAAATAACCCTACGTTGGTCTGGTTAAAAGAAATACACATTAAACTTTTGAACCTTTCTTTTATATTCTAAATCACCATTGTGGCAGAATTGGAATAAACATCATCCTTATACATTAAATCCATATCACCGTTGGGCGGAAATGGAAATAATGCATATAACTCATAAACAATGTGATAATAGTATTTCTATTAAACAACTTTGCTAAGAATTAATCATCACCATCAACTTTATTGTAGCGGGAACAAGAAACATACAATTCTCTAGTTCAAGAGCATTTCTTGATCTTTATACGTTCTCTGAAAATTGACCATTTTGATACAAAATTTATCAGAGATTTAAACTTTGAACATAAGACTCATAGAATTATAGCATTGTTATCATCAACGTTGGTCAGAAAATAACAATACCACATTTTAACTTTAAAACAAATATCTTTCTTTTGTCATAGTGGAAACTATCTACATCTTATTTCACCCACAGGGGAAAAACATTGCTAAGAACATTTCTTCCAATTAAATTTTCCCGTTGGTTCCAATTTAATTGGAGGATAAAACTTTTACTTTGCAGCGGAAACTTTACAATATTCTATTCAAAAACAATTCTGTACTCTTTTACTCGCTAAGCAATTTTAACCAGTTGGTTCAAAAATGCATTAGAGAAGCAACAATTTAATCTTTTACTTTAGCTTTATTCAGTTTTAAAAAAGAGCACCTTTAAATTTCAATGATAAAACATGATCATGTTATTAACAACGTTGGTCATAAAAATAACATAATCATATTCATTAAAGTATTTACTTTAACATGCTATTCACTTTAACATGCTCTTAAAAAACACAATTCTATCTAAACTTTTATTTTCTTTGTAAAAGAGCACTATTAGTGAAAGCATGAATAAAAATTCATGAACTTTTTACTTTTTACAGAAACTTTTTTTTGACTAAATAAAAAATCATGAACTTTATTATTTTCTTTATAAATTCATGAATATATCTTTTTCTGAAAATTTTCTATTTCACTTTCATAAAAAATTTCTGTTGACTTTTCAGAACATTTTATTTTACTTTTCGAAAGTCTAAACAAATTTTCCTTGGATGAAATTTGCATAGAGAAACTATAGAAAATTTGCCCCAAAAAAGGACAAAAAATAAAATACTGAAAGAACTGCAGCTGGCCCGCGGCCTGCTCGCACGCGCTCTGTGCGTCAGCAGCGCGTCGCTCCTAGCCGAGCACGGCCCGGCCCAGCGCCCGCCAGCGGCCAGAGCCCAGCCGCGAGGCCACTTTCGGCCCACTTGGCCCGGTCTGCTGCTAGGGTTTCTCTCGTGGCCGTCCGATCAGATCGGACGGTCCGACGCCCTTCTCGTTGGATCAAAACTGGGGAGAGCCCCCGATCCCGAACCCTAGCTTCTCTTTCTTTTCGCGTCACCCCTGTCTCTCTCACGTTGACGGCGGAAACAAGGGGCTGCGCCCCCAGCCACCGGCGAGGCTACGTCCGGCCGCCGGCGACGGCGTCAAAAACGACCGCACCGCGCGAGCCTCCTCTTCCCTCCTGTCTACGCGCTGCTCTTGCCGCTCGCTCCTCTCTCGCCCGCTCGCTCGGTATTGGCTCCGTGAGCCACGCCCGCGCGGCGAGCAAGGGCGGAGAGCGAGCCAGGGTGGCGTCCTTTTAGCCAGCCCCTTCCGCCTCCCCCTCCCCGCTCCGTTTCCGCGCGAGAGAGAGAGAGACAGAGAAGAGCATCGAGGCTCCCCCTTTCCTTTTCAGCGAGTGGAAGAGGAGCGCGGCCATATCGTGCCGTGGTCATCCTCCTCGCCGGTCGCGTGTCCTCCCTAGCGGTGAGCGCGCCGCCGTCGAGGGATTTGGCTGCGGTGCTAACCCCCTCCCCTTTTTTTCTTCCTTTTTCGGCGAGCAATTGCTAGCTCCGGTGGTTCTTCTTCCGGATGCCTCGGCTTGCCAATGCGCGTCTGAATCGAGAGGAACGGCGCGGCCTTGCGGCGGCGCGATTTCTTTGCCCTTTGCCCCTATTGTTCTTTTAGGGTTCTTTGGGGGAAGGGATCTTTTTTCTTTCTCTGTTTATACTTTGCACCGAAAATCATAGCCTAGCATGGCTCTGATACCATTGATAAATCCTCTGGATCACTAGGTTAGATTAGATCCGGTAAACCTACCTTCTGCCTTGCCTTGCGAGGAACTCCCGGTGCCGGTCATGGTGACGGTGGCCGGTGATGGCAGAGAGTGGATGGTGGCGGTGGTGGAGCTTCCCGTGAGCACCACGCTAACCCTAGATCGGTAGGGATTGTAGGTGGGGTTTGTGGCAGCGATTAACCTCGTAACTCGTGCCCTGGACCCCACCTCTGTTTATATAGCGCGGGTCACAGGGGCCCACCAACCATATTGAGGGTTGGGCGCCCCCGATCAGGGCGCGGATCTAAGGGTCCGGTGGGCCGTTGGGCCCACACGGAGGAGATCAACCTAACAGCTTCCTGTCTTCCTCTCTCACCCGCCTGCATCTTTATGGGAACCAAAAGATGAAGTGCTTCACCAAGGAGCAAGAGGGCGCCCTTTACCTCCTCGCCTCCCTCCAGGAGCTCGAGTTTTCGATGTAGCTGACCAGCCTCAAACGATTAGAGGTCCGCTCATGTCCGTGCGTCCGGTCGCTGCCCGAGGATGGCCTCCCCAATCACTGCAACAGCTAGACGTCTGGCTCTGCAACAATGAGGAGCTAAAACAGCAGTGCAGGGGGTTAGCGGGAACCATCCCAAAAATCAATTAGGCTGATCCAAGGTAACACAAATATATTTCTTTGCTTTTTTCCCCACCTCGCCCTTTTCTTGCAGTGTTTGCTTTCCATCTACTATGCTGCAGGCATTTGCCTTGGCCCTTGTCCATTCTTCTAGCCTTGTGGAGCATAGACACGTACTTGCATGGCATGCCGACCTTGTGGTCACCTTCTTCCTTCCTGTACATAAATCTGGTAAATGCATAATATATATAAACTGGGGGCTCCTAGGTGCATATGCACCCATTGTCTAAATACACATTTTAAAAAGTTAAAAAATTTGGAACAAAAAACCCGCGGGTATATCCGGACATTCTATGTGCATGCACAAAGTTTCGGTGAAAAACGACGTTTTTTGTGGCTTGTGTAAAAAGGATAAAGAAATGTGAAATGAATAGTTGTAGTGAAGCATCAGAAATTGTCTTTTTTACACAAGCCACAAAAAACCTTGTTTTTCACCGAAAACTTTGTGCACGCGCATAGAATGTCCGAATATACACGCCAGATTTTTGTTCGGAATTTTTCAACTTTTCAGAATGTGTATTTAGACAATAGGTGCATATGCACCTAGGAGCCATTGCCAATTTCCGATAAACTGGAGCCTTTACTCCGGTATAGTGTAAATCATATCAACTTCCACTTATACTAGTCACCAGAAAACAAACTTCCATTTATGTTCCTGCAGTATCATATTTCCATTTTCTTCTTAACAGTAGTGGAAATAGTTCTACTAAAGCATTATTTGAGATATGTTTCTCCACACCCCATGTGTTCTCACAACTCATGAAAACCACCATAATTATCAGCTAGTGCTTTTTGAGTGTTTCTATTTTTTATTTACCTAAATGAAAATCACGAAATCTGTGATGCAATCACCATCTATCTTGTTTCTCTATGCAGGTCCTAGCTAGTTCATTTTTGTCAGGACCAAAGTTTTGCATTCATATTTGGGTTATCTTCATTTTATCGCGACCTGGTAGTCTACCCGGCTAGTTTGGGTGTCAGGATCATCATACCACTGAATAAGTACGGGATAAATGAGACCATTGGATCATTCTACTGATATTGAGGTTAGCCATTTATTCACACATTGCTACCTTGCTATCGGTATCGGCCACTTCATGTTTAAGACAATGTAGTGCATTTTATTATGATGAGCCTATACTAAATTAGGATGCCACTAAATTCCGACTTGCTGTACAATTGTTTACATGCGAATCTTGCCCAACGAGTGATGGATCTGCAATTAGTTTCTCAGTACTCTTGCTATTATTTTCCCTATTTCTGTTAGACACTGTACTATTAGTCGAGCTGGTGCCAAACATGGAATATCATTTGTCGACCAAAAGACCGAGGGGGTCTTGGGATTGAAAACCTTGAAGTTAAGAACATATGTCTTCTTAATAAGTGGATGTATAAGTTATCTGTTGAGACTGAGGCCACATGGGTGCAGATTCTCCGTAGTAAGTATCTCCAATCCAACACATTGTCCCAGGTGACAGCGATGCCGCTGCATTCGCCTTTTTAAAAAGGGCTCATGAGAGTTAAAGCGGCATTTTTCAATAGGACAAAGTTTATTGTCGGAAATGGCGCTAGCACGCGATTCTGGGAGGATATTTGTCTAGGAGAGGCACCCCTTATTACGCTTCAATACCTGTCTCTTTATAGTATTGTTCAACGACGCGAGGCTTACGTTGCAACAATACTCCAGTCCGTCCCCCTTAATATTCAATTCAGAAGGACGCTAGTTGGCAATCGTTGGGAAGCATGGATTCATTTAGTGAGTAGACTGATGGAGATTCAGCTGTCTCAACAATCCGATCAGTTGCGCTGGAACCTTACTAGGACTGGATAGTTCACAGTTAAATCAATGTATCTTGATGTTATCAATTCTAGCTCCATTCCTAGTTCCAAATATGTCTGGAAAGTCAAGGTTCCGTTGAAAATCAAAGCGTTTTGTGGTTTGTACATAAACAAGTCATCTTAACTAAAGACAATCTGGTAAAGCGTAACTGGACATGACCTACTAGGTGTAGCTTTTATTATCGGGATGAAACTATCAAACACCTCTTTCTGGATTGCCCGTTGGCTAAGGTTCTATGGTGGACAGTGCACATAGCTTTTAATATTACTCCTCCGAGCTCTGTCAGCTCGTTATTTGGAACGTGGCTTAACGGGATAGAGTTTGAAACGGCGTGCCATATTCGCATAGGAGTATGTGCTTTATTATGGGCTGTGTGGGATTGCAGAAATGATTTCGGCTTTAACAGAACATCAAATATTCATTTTTTGCAGGTTATCTTCCGGGCCACTGCTTTGATCCGTATGTGGTCGCTACTCACTCCAACGGAGGCCATGGAGCGTTTGGTTACTGGATCTATCCGGTGGGAGATGGTAGCACGGGATATATTCAACCGGTTTGGATAGCGGTCATGTAATAGGATAGGCAATTAGTTTTCCTATCTTTTTTGTGCGAGCCGGTTGTGGCTTTTGTGGCCGTTTTTATTGACTCTTTGTGAGCTTTCACTTACTTTTTCAAGACTGCAAGACCTTGTTGAACTTATTTAATTTTTATAAAGGTGGCCGTATGCATCGTTCTGATGCAGAGGCCGGGGAGCCCCCCTTTTCAAAAAAAAAACCTTAGTTTTGTAAATCAGCCTCCTTTGAAGCAAAAGATGTGTTCGGTTCAGGCAGTCTTCTACCACTACGCACAGCCATGCAAACGTGGTTCTGCCCGGCAGACGCATGCAGTTCCAGAAATGATTCTTGAACTGTGTGGTGCACACTCGTGAGTCTCTGTGAAATCCTTGGCCTGGTGGTATATATCCTTACTGACTTATTCCTCGTCGCATTCTTTCTTGGCTGCAGTGAACCAAACACATGAGCCTACGTTTTTTTTTTGAAAAGAGGGTTTACCCCGGTCTCTGCATCGGAACAATGCATACGGCCCTTTTATTAAAACATGAGCCTACGTACACTGGTCATTCCTTTCCGTGATTTAAAATCGCTATGATGGGAGCTACAGTCAGGCAGCGGCGAAGTGGTCAGCACTTGCTTCCCCAACAATAGAACGCTGGCCATCCGGCCGGCTTGCTGTTGGAAGCCTTGGCGCTGGGTGTTGGAGCACCGAGCAGGGGCACCGTCGAAACAGGGTGGAGAAGCAGGCATTGGAGAGGAAGAAAAGGGGGACGTACGCCTCCCACCAGACCATCGATGTAGAGGGAAGCGGCGATTGGCAGTTGCAAAGGGGAAGGGTAACTCCTGGATTGCAACCAGAGAAGGAAATACTTGATGAACAATACTTTTCACTCAGGATCGGAAGATGGCGGCATTCCGGTGTCATGCTCCTCCTTGGAGGTATCGTTCTTGTAATGGACACCGGTTGGAGGGAGCAGTGGGTGTGTGGGGTGATGGGGTTGTCATGTCGGTGGTGTTGTAAGACTTCTGTGGCAACAACAACAACAACAACAATGTTTTTTTTAAAATCGAGATGCACTGTCGTCGACACGGGCGACGAATGGGTCTTCATGTGCCTTCTCAGTTCTAACGGCCTTTTGCGATGTTGGTTTGGTCGGTAGTTGTTTTATAGCGAAATCGAAATCGCTTGCTCGGGGAGTATTTGTTTGCAGGGACAGCTCATTTTTTTCTTAATTAATAAATGGAGGAGGAAGAAAACATAATCGAGTTGGATTGCAGACGCGCCCGTCGATTGATTGGGTCCAGCCGCACCGCGGAGAGGTTTGGTTGTAGCCGGACTGGGAACGCCTGCCCGCTGAGCCGCACCGCGACCCGACCCGGACCGGACCGACTCCGACCCAGACAGACACCTCGGCCCCGAAGTGGCGAAGTGAACCCCCGACGCGTCTTGCCTCCTCTTCCTTCCTTCCTTTCTTTCTTGAGGCCGCCGCTCCGCATCTCGCTCGCCGCGGAAGCCGCTGTCGCCGATGTCCGCCGCCTCCCCGCTCATGGGCGGCCCCTCCTCCGCCGACGCGCCCACCGACGGCGAGCACCGGATGGGCACCACCATCGTCGGGGTCTGCTACGCCGGCGGCGTCGTCCTCGCCGCCGACTCCAGGACCAGCACCGGTACGCCCCCCCTCTTGATTCGCTTTGGTTATCCCGTGGATGCAGTAGCGGTTAGGTCTGTGTCGGAGACGGCGCGTCGCGCCTCCGATTTGGCTAGTAGATCGCGGGGAAAAAACCGAGGGATGTAGCTGCTGTGGTTGCAATGTTTTGTGTGACGCCTCTCCTGATTCAGTATTCCCCCCCTTGGTAATCTAGCTGCGAGATCAGGGGAAATCGTCCGTGTTTGCAGTCGACGGGAGTAACCTATCTAACACCACTGTTAGAGGGCAGATGCGCCTTTTAGGTGTAGGGGCGCCACCATCTAGCTCAGCAGGCGAGAGCTCTCCAAGTGCTATTTCTCTAAAATAATAAAACTGCTATTTCTCTAAACAAAATTAGTACAACCAGAAGCCGTTTTTTCATTGCGAGTAGAGCAAATGCAAGTAGAAGTGATACAAGGACAGATAATCTGTCAATGGTATCAAGGAAACCATACTATATTTCAATGGATAGACATGAAAATAATACTAATTTGTTACTCAAACCAACTGCTCGCACACTTGAAATCTCAGGGTATGTGTTACAACACAGCCATAGTACACAGAAAACAAAATCATGGAATCACTTTGAAATATATAAGTGAAACTTGATTCTAGCATTACATTACCAGTTTTGCAGCTCGCGTTTTGCCACTGATCTTTGTATAATTGTGCACCAAGATGAATGACCTGCATGATAATGCATCAGTAGTTCAATGTACAATTCCTAAAGGACATTAACATCTAACAGGAATTTCATTGCAACTCTATAAAAGGGCACTGAGTATACTAAAACCTTCAAGCATTTTGAAATGTTGAGTAATGGACAAGGAAATAGACAAGGCATGATTCGCCAATTTGAAAAGCAAGTGCTGCTGATTTATGTAGATAATCCAGAGTGATGTATCTGTCCTTCACCTTGATATCAATTAGCAGGAAAATAAAACAAATGCAGAATACTTGAAAATATTATCTTCATGTTGGACTTATTTTTCCTACAAACAGATACATGGTTTTGCAAAAGCTCATCTAGAAGATCAATAAAATTAAATGATTTATGCTAGTAGCATCTAGTCAAGTACATTATTCTGCTAAAAATATACTGAACCTGGGAATGACCGGTTTGTGCAATTGTCGGAATTATCAACAAATTGTTTGAATTTTTTTGAACAACTAAAACGACAACCCAAAGCAGCATCTGTGGTTAAGTATGACACACAAATTACCTGAAATTATACAATTTATTCAATTTTTCATACTTATGTTGTCAGATATATTGTGCATATACAACCACTAGAGTTTCCCAAAATGCTTAGTGGTCCAAAATATTTAAGAGAACTGCACAATCAAGGAGTACCAGCTAATCAAACATTAAGCAGTGGAGATACAATCCAAATACTACGTGCGAAGATTCTGTAAACCTTTTGTATCCATTGAAGCTTCAGGGATATGTAGTTGGCTATGTCGCATGTCAGTTGCTGGAAAAGGGCCAGAAGAACACCTTGGTCCAGAGAAATGGGGTTCAGTGCACACAACCCTCGCAAAATAACCTGGTCGAAAGGATATTAGAGTATCAGGTATCCACAGTTACACACATGCTAATTAAAACGCTGGACAACCTGATAAAAGTGTTTTTCCGTGTAACAGAAGCATGGGTGCATGAGATGGACTTACTATGAGATGCAAAACTCTGTGTATTTGTAGGCATCGTTTGGTTTTCTCAAGCGGCAAGAAGAAAATGGGGGAATACGCGAACAACTACACTTCAAGTTTTATGTGTGGAAAATACCTGAGAGCACAACCAAAACGCGCCCCGTCAAAATTTTCACTCAGATGTTACTCTGCTCAACTCCTTCACCGAGTCCAGTGAAACATCAACCTAAAACAGCAATTACAACCAGTAAACCAAATGCTTGATACTTCTATTATTCAGAAAACACATGAAAGATCTGTGTTAGGTGGAGGGTTAAGACTGCATCTCATGTTTGAGTTGTACCGAAGGCCAAGGGTTTTAACAGTCTGACAGAGCACATAGGTAGAATCGAGAGGGTGGAAGAAATTAGTATTTAGTACCTCGGGGAGATTAGGCATTGGTCCATTGGTGAGCTGCAAAACACAGTATCACATATTGGGCAAGCCTGAAACCACATTAGCATAGCAAATCAGAACAGAAAACACGATTTTGGATGAGGATGGTTTGTACCTGCACATGTGCAAAGGGACACCATGCCTCCAGCCATGCCTTGTATCATTTTCAATTGTTAGTACCTTCTTACTGAGTTACTGGACGCCATGCCTCCCTAAGTGCTGCAAAGTCTTAATGCTTATGCTTGAATTGAATGAAGCAAGCATTGATTTGTTTTGCGCGCTGGATTATTACCTTAACGTAATATGTGTTGTTGCCTGGTCTTAATTCGCAGGAATGTATGTGGCAAACCGTGCTTCGGACAAGATTAGTCAGCTCACTGATAATGTTTATGTCTGCCGCTCTGGATCTGTAAGTGTTCATATTTTTGCTGAAGATTGGACACACTCTCATGTTGTTTTCACGTGTTATTGGGACATTTAGATGTTTGGGTAGGCACCATTCAGTTAGTCCATTTCATAAGTTAATCTTGCTTTCACTTGATGATTCTCTAAAAATGAGTAGGTCATTTCTAACTGCTGTTGTTGATAATAAACAAAACAAACAAAAATCTAGCAAGACAAGATTCTATGTTTTGCTTTTACATGCCGCCATTTTGTCGTTGCCTTATCATTGCTTGTCTTGTGGAAGAGTGGGACTCTTGAGTTATGACACCATCATTAGTTTTCATAGGTTGCTTTACTTTTTGGTAGTTAGATATCCCATTTTCTGCTTATAAGTTCTATGTCTCACATGTAACATGCTTCTCAATATCTTGCAGGCTGCGGATACACAAATTATCTCAGATTATGTACGCTATTTTCTCCACCAACACACGTAAGTGTTATGTGCAAAACACAGTTTTTGCTTCTAAATCAAAGCAGGATGGCACTGAATGAATTAAATGGAACTTAGATTTCAATTGTCAATATGATTGCAGCAGTCAGTTGAGTGTTTGATTGCAAGCTGATGTTAAATCTGTCCTCCTTGTACAGAATTCAGCTTGGGCAACCAGCTACCGTGAAAGTTGCATCTAACTTGGTTAGGTTGCTGGCCTATCAGAACAAGGTATGTCTTTTGTAGCCATCACAAGAATGCTCACCTTGATACACGTCATGTCCTTTCTGAGATTTGTTATCACTGCCAGAGCATGTTACAAGCTGGGATGATAGTTGGTGGATGGGATAAGTATGAGGGAGGCCAAATTTACTCAGTCCCTCTTGGTGGAACGATTCTGAGGCAACCATTCGCAATTGGAGGTAAGGTTGAACAATAGAACTGTAGAAGTGCATCATTCCTTGCCTATACTTGAATTGACATCCTTGAGTAGAGTACTTGTTTGCAACAAGCCTTGTGCACTCTGTTAATCACACTTATCCTGGTTGACTGCAACCTGGCTCTGCTGAGTACTGAGAAACACTGAGCACACAGTTGTGCTAGTCCAGCTTTAGTGTAAGGCTGTACGCTATACCAGGTGCTGGTTCTTATACTTCTATGTTATCCCTGACCTTTTTCAGGATCTGGTTCCAGCTATCTGTATGGATTGATGGACCATGAATGGAAAGAGGGGATGACCCAGGAAGAAGCTGAGGTACGTCATTTAGTTTCTTCAGAAGAACTAGAGAGAATTCGCTGATCTTTTCTGCTAAAAACGGAGTAATGGGTTTAATGTGTGAGGCACAGTCCACTCTAAAGCTATGTGCAATTCTCATTCTGCGTCTATCATTGTTTACTTGTTCGGACTCCTTATTTTTATTGTAGTTGGGGTATGAAATGGTGCTCTTATATTTCCTTAAAGTGGAATAAAGCTTTCTGATGTCAGTTTGGCGCATCTCCTAACATGTTTTTCTTATCCTCATCTTAACAGAAGTTTGTGGTGAAGGTGGTTTCCCTTGCTATTGCACGTGATGGTGCTAGTGGAGGGGTTGTTCGCACCGTTACTGTAAGTGTTCTTTTCGTACAAACTCCATGCTTAGTTTCTTTTGGTTCAGAAATACACAACATCATAGAAACTTGAACTTGCTGATTTGAATGGACTTATTATATTCTCTACAACATAAAGATGATACAACCTGGCATGGTGTCTCCTGTGATTGCTTTAGAAACCAAACCAGTCATCATCATAACTCAAAAGGAACACCAATATTTGACTTGGTCTCGTGTGATGTGTTTCTTAAAAGAGATCGGTAAAAGTCTTAAAACCAAATTTCTGCTGACACTACAATTTGGGATAGCCTGACACCAAAACTGTGCCTAGAAGATGTTTCTTATGTCCCGTCTTTTTTTGTTGAAAAATCTTGTCTGTTTTGCTTGGCCGTACTGATTTGAGACGATTGCTCAGATAAATGAGGAGGGCGTTAAGAGGAGCTTCCATCCTGGTGACAAGCTGCCACTGTGGCATGAGGAGATGGAGCCCCAGAACTCGCTCCTCGACATTCTCGCGGCCGGGAGCTCTGATGCCATGGTCCAGTGAGTTTGCTGAATGTTGACTTGTACCTGATGATGACTTGTTCTAGATTTGAGCCGGATGTTGTTAAGAAATTGTGCCGAATTGTTCCACACCAGCTTATTTTCCTCCTTGTTATTACGAATTAATACTAGTACATTCCTTGTTCGATGGATCCGTGTCCTCCCGTGCAACTCTGCTCCCTCGGAGTACCGCGTCGACTGCTGACATTTTTGGAAAAGAAAACACCCGTGAAACCTGACGCAACGTCGACGATCAATGCTGAGATGTGAAGCGTGACTCAAACAGAATGATTGAAATGCCGATGGTCCAATCTGGTTTGTCGGTCGCATTTTGGTTATGCGAGCCTGGCTATGCTACCACAGAGAGCAGCATGGCATGGGCATGTCTTAGTTTGGAAACTCCCAGGTTTTGGATTTATCAGAACGATCATGGCAGCGCAAAATTTGCACGTCTCTTTGGTTTGTGACGGCAATTATTTAGTTTTCACGAGTCAGCGATGCAGGTACAGATACGAGAAATCAAACTTGTGGTCTTGTGGATACCTATTGCAGCATCGACGCGACTCATCATCAACATGTACTCCCTCTGTAAACTAATATAAGAGCGTTTGGATCACGGTCAAGTGTCCAGACACTATTTTATACTCCCTCTGTAAACTAATATAAGAACGTTTAGATTACTAGTTTAGTGATCCAAACGCTCTTATATTAGTTTACAGAGCCCTATCACAACTCTGGTTAGTGAAACCAGACTGTGTCATACTTTGCAGACAGAGTTGGCAATGCGCAAGTGGTGATGAACAAGCCATGGTCCGGAAAGTGTTTCTTAAAGTGTCTGCCTTTGATCTTTTGAAAAAAAGTAGATGCACTGAATGAATATCATTGATAGGTTCACATCGACATCAAATTTGTCATTTTCGCATCTCGTGCAATGTTTCGAATTTTGATATGAAATTTTGTCAAAACATTGAATGATGTCGTGTCAATGAACTAATTTCTTTCCAAAACTTTTCAAACATTTTTTTAATGTACAACCAGGGTACGGTGCACCGGTAGCACCAATTGCCCTGGCGCACCCTGCACAACCGTTAAGTCGATCCTTAGAGCAACTCTAGCATCTGCTACACAACTTGGATCGCAATATTTTGTTATGGAGTCGATTGTCAAAACATATGAAGGTCGACTTGGGTGCATGTAAAGCCAGATTCATCACATTTGAACCTCCAAATTTTTCTCACCTGATGGGCCCCAAACATTGGTGCGACATCTTTTCCCCTCCATCTCTCCTCTCGCAACCACATGTCTGCACCTCCCTCTCCAAATTGGCATGGCGGCTAGTCCTAAATCGAGCCAGACGGCATCCTATGGCTACATCCAAATTGAGCTAGTCTTCCCGCTGCGGCACCAACATCCAACCTTGCCGCTCCCCAGCCTCTGTCGCCCCCACAGACAACACGATTCCTTTTTTTTTCCGAGTATGGTATGAATTGCACTAATTTAGTTCAGAATTATATTAAGCATTAGGTGGGACATCCAATCATCCCACTAATTGGGCCGTCTAAGAATGAATGGAAACTGATGATATGTGTTAATTGTGTGTCGATCACCCGGCGTTTTGTGTTGTGATGAGTGCAACAGTTTATTTATTTAATTAATTTAAATGGAGTAGCAGATGGCAAGGAGACAAAAAGATGCACAATCTCCATGTGTTTGTGGTTAAACAAAGTGTGTTTCTCACCCGGTTCAGATGGCTGGCAGGAACTGCTCATGAAAAATGAGGTTTTTGGCCGGACGGCGAGGTCGGAGGCGGAATCTAAGGCGGCAGCGGCGCGGGAGGCAGGAGCGAAAGCGGGCGGAAGTTGGTTCACTCGTAAAGAAAAGGAGATCCGGCAAAAACAGGGTCTTCCATAGATATGACGAAAATGGATCAGGGTTTGCAGGATCGCGTAAGAAAAATAATAAAGTCAGACAATTATACAGAATCTGTCCTGGCCGGTAAAACCGCCTCCGTCTCATAAACCGGCAACGGCCGGTTATTTTGCGGGATGGCCCGGTTCGCGGGATCCGCCGGGATATCATCGTCCCTGTACGCCATCCCTTCCCAAAACCCTATACCAGTCGCGCCGGCGAGAACCTTCCGTTCCGTCTGGGGTCGCCGCCGCCATGGCCTCCTCCCCCTCCGATATCGCCTTCCAGGCCGCTATCAACGGCAACCTCCGCCTCCTCAAGAGTAAGCGCCTCTCTCTCTCTCTCTCTCTCTCTCTCTCTCTCTCTCTCTCTCTCTCTCTCTCTCTCTCTCTCTCTCTCTCTCTCTCTCTCTCCGAACACTCGCGCGGCTCGGTGTTGTGCAGTGCGGACGGATTTCGGGCGGGCTGGCTGCAAATCCGTGATCCTCCGCGAAATTGGAGCGAGCTTCGATTTGTATGAATTAGGATTCGCAGGGAGAAACCCCAATTTCGGCAGGGCGTGCCCTAGTTCACACCGATTTGGAGCCCCATCCGAGCAATTTCCATCTGAATTTCGCTTGCGCGAATGATTTTCCTGTCTGACATCGGCCGTTCCTGCGTTTCTCAGAAATGGCGAGGAAGGTGGACCTGCGGGGAGCCAAGGACGCGAAAGGGGACACCTGTTAAGACCTAACTACGATCTATGCGAATATTCCAGAAGTTTATGGCTAGATGTATAAGAACTTTTCTCTCAGATCCCCTTTTGTATTGAAAAGTATGAGCTATAAGAATGTATGATACGCCATTGCGGCAATATTCTGGAAAAGTTGAGATAGCGAATGACAGCCACACCCCGGCTGTATTTATAGGGAGCCTTTTACCCGGCAAGACTGTGAAAAGTAACAGTAACAGACTCATAATGGTAAGTAAGAGATCGACGGTTCGCGACGAATCGCTGGTGAGGAGCGATCCTGATCGTTGGTAGCTGCGAAGCATTTTTCTGAACTTCTACAGTTAACTGAACTTGCCGATGCCTGACATTGCCCCCTTCTTGAGATACGACGAGTCCTCACGTCGTTGTTGCCGTCTCCCTCCATGCTTGAGTAGTTGTTCGGAAGAATTCTGGGAAGGAGTATTTGACAAAATCTGCATCTTCCCACGTGGCCTCTTCTTCTGACAGGTTTTGCCACTGGATCAACCACTGCACCACAGGTAAATTGTTGCGTGGTATCTGCCTTACTTGAAGCACTGCTGCCGGACCAGTTTTAATTGTGCCGTCGGTGTTAACCATGGGTAGCATGGGGCTTGGGATTGTCTTGCTGCCAATGTGTTTCTTGATCTGACTAACATGGAAAACTGGATGTATTTGCACTTTTGGAGGAAATTGGAGTTTATATGCTGAATTGCCCACCTTTTGCAGGATAAGAAAAGGGCCATAATACTTATTCTGAAGTTTTAGAGCACCTCTGAATCCAAATGCAACCAATCTGTATGGGGCCATTTTCAAGTAAACCATATCTCCCACTGAGAAGCTTCTTTCTACTCTCTTGAGATCTGCATATCTCTTCATTCTGTTTTGAGCTTTGCACAAATTTTCCTTCAACTGCTCCAGCATCTGCTGTTTGGAAGAGAGAAAATCTTGTGCTTCCTCATCCTCAGGACCCGGAATTGCAAGCTCTGAAATTAATGGAGGAGGAAATCCATACAAGGCCTGAAATGGGGACATTTTGAGAGTGGTGTGATAGGTAGAGTTGTACCAGTACTCAGCTAATGAAAGCCAAGCTAACCACTTGTGAGGTTGATCAGTAGCCATGCATCTCAAATATGTCTCTAAGCATTGATTCACCCTTTCTGTTTGGCCATCAGTCTGAGGGTGGTATGCCGTACTGTACCTCAACTCCACTTTTAAGGCAGTAAATATATCTTTGCACAATTTACTGGTAAAAATCCTATCCCTGTCAGAGATGATTAACTTGGGAGGTCCATGCAGTTTGACAATGTTGTCCACAAAAGCTTGAGCCACAGACAAAACTGAATAAGGGTGAGATAGAGGGACAAAATGACTGTATTTCGTAAATCTGTCCACCACAACCATGATCACATCTTTGCCATTGGACTTAGGCAAACCTTCCACAAAATCCATTGTGATATGTTGCCAGGCCATGTCAGCTACAGGCAGAGGATCAAGCAAACCAGGTTGTAAGCAAGTTTCATGTTTTGCTCTCTGGCATATGGGACAAGCAGCAATGAATTTTTCTACATCAGCCTTCAACCCAGGCCAATAAAAAATGCTTTTAACTCTGTGATAAGTAGCCCTTCTTCCAGAATGTCCCCCCACAAGAGAGTTGTGTAGAGCTGTTATTAGTTTGTTTCTGAGTTCCTCTGACTTGCCCACTAATAACTTCCCTTTGTACCTGATTACCCCAACATGGATTGTATAGTCAGGAATTGTGCTCTGTTTTTGCACCAATAATTGTCCCAACAGGGTCTTTGTGTGTTGATCTTGTTGGTAACTACTTATTAATTCCTCAGCCCAAGTAGGAGTGATAGCAGAAATAGCAAAACAGTTAGGAATGATCCTTGAAAGTGCATTAACCACTCTGTTTTCCACTCCTTTCTTGTATTGTATTGTGAAGTTGAACTCCAGCAGCTTCATCATAAGTTTATGTTGCACTCCTTCAGTGATTTTCTGATCTGTGATGAACTTCAAAGACTGCTGATCAGTTTTAATCACTACTTCCTTGCCCAGCAGATAATGCCTCCACCTTTTTAGTGCTTCAAGAATAGCCAGGGCTTCTTTTTCATAAGTGGAAAGTGCTGCATTCCTAGGGCAGAGGGCTGAACTGTAGTAAGAGATTGGTTGGCCATCTTGCATTAGTACAGCTCCAATTCCTTTTCCTGATGCATCCGTTTCCAACACAAATGGTTTACTGAAATTTGGTAGTGCAAGTACTGGTGCTGTAGTAAGTGCTTGCTTCAGATGAGCAAAAGCTTGATCATGCACTTGTGTCCACTGGAATTGGCCTTTTTTCAGTAAATCATGCAGTGGTCTGCAGATAAGACCATATCCCTTGATAAACCTCCTATAATACCCAGCCAGGCCCAAGAAACTTCTCACTTTAGTAACTGTGTCAGGAGTGGGCCACTCAGCAATAGCAGCAATTTTCTGAGGGTCAGTTGCAACTCCTTTTTCAGAAATGACATGCCCTAAATATTCCACTTGCTGTACTGCAAAAACACACTTGGAGAGCTTTGCAAAGAGCTTGTTTTCTCTCAACACATCCATTACTATCTTAATGTGCTCTAAGTGTTCCTTGAGGTTTCTGCTGTAAATGAGAATGTCATCAAAGAAAACTAACACAAATTTCCTCAGATAAGGCCCAAAGATAGTGTTCATCAGTTCCTGGAAAGTGCCAGGTGCATTAGATAGCCCAAAAGGCATCACCAGATATTCAAAGTGGCCTAAAAAAGTTCTGAAAGCTGTTTTGTGTATGTCTTCTGGATGCATCCTAATTTGATGATAACCAGATCTCAGATCCAATTTAGAGAAGTATTTAGCTCCATGTAGCTCATCCAACAAGTCCTCAATGACTGGAATTGGAAACTTGTTTTTTATTGTCAAGGAATTCAACTTCCTGAAGTCAGTACACAATCTCATGGAGCTGTCCTTCTTTTTGACCAACAGTACTGGAGCAGCATATGGACTCTGACTGTGTCTAATCAGGTGTGCTGCCAGCAGTTTCTTGATCTGCTCCTCCATTTCTTTCTTTTGGTGTTGGGGCACTCTGTAAGGTCTCATATGGGGAGGGTTAGCACCAGGTACCAATGGAATTTTGTGGTCTAAGGCTCTGTGAGGAGGAAGTGTAGTAGGTTCCTCAAATAAGTCAGCATATTCCATCACTAACTTCTGTATCTGAGGAGGTGTTTTAGTTCCTTCAGGTGCTTCCATTAAAATATTTTGCACTTGCAATAGGAAAACCTCTGCTCCTTTTTCCATTTGTTTCTGCACTCTCTCCACTGGCACTTCCTTGGTTGTTTCAGGATTTGTATAAATGGCAGTAGTCACAGTTTTCTGGCCTTGTTGTGTAAAACTGAAGTTTTGTTTGGGGATATCAAATGAAACTGGGATCACCACAGTAAACCAGTCATATCCCAATATAACATCATGGTTGGGCAGGTCTAATGTTCTGAAATTGTGAGACAACTTGATTTTTGCTATCTGAAACTCACAGTTTGGTATGACAGCAGTAGACAGTAATTTCCCTCCTCCAGCTACTTCAATAGCTTTAGGTTTTACTGGAATCATGTTGCAGTTGAGCTTAGCTGCAAACTGTGCATTAATGAAAGAAGTTGTACTGCCAGAATCTAGTAGAGCAACTGCTCTCTTCCCATTGATATGTATCACAATTGTTGGGGTGGGAACTGCCAATCTTTGCCCCATAGCATGAGCTGAAACAAACATCACTTGTTCTTCTTGTTCCACTGCTTCCATTTGTTCTTGTTGTATTGCATCTTCCATTTCTTCTTGCTGTTGGTCCTCACCCTCTTGTTGCAACAAGTGCACATTAGGGATTAATTTACATTTGTGGCCATGCATCCATTTGTCCCCACATCTCCAGCACTCTCCCACTTTTCTTATTTTCTGGGAATTGTTAACAGGTATCTCTGCTTGTCTTACTGGCAGTTGTGGTGGCAGAACAGGTGTGCTCTGCTTCACTGGAGCAGACCAATTGCTCTTCTGGTAGAAATTGGTAAAGGTTGCCCCTGTTTTCTTAGGTGCTGTGGTCACATGAGGGTGACAAGGCTCTATGTCCTTAGCTAAGCAGTAAGCATCTGTGAGTGTTTGAGGACGAAGTGGCCTTAACTGATACTTGATCCCATCTCTTAAGCCATTTACATAGCATCTCACAAACCAGAGTTCTCCCAGCTCAGGATTTTCCTCCTGAACATCAGCCATTAAATCTTCAAACATTTTAGTGTATTCAGACACTGTACTCTGCAGCTGCTTAACTGAATTGAATTTTTCAGTTAGATCATATGAACCATTGTCAGAAAATCGTTTGACCACCTCAGCTCCAAACTGTTTCCATGTCAACTGCTTTTTAAGTAACCCAGACCTTCTCAACCACACATCTGCATCTCCTATTACATACATTTGAGCCAGGGATATCTTGTACTCCTCTGGAGCTCCTGACATTTGAAAATACTTGTTGCACTGTCTCAGCCAGCCTACAGGATCTTCACCTGAAAACTTTGGAAAATCCAGTTTGGGACCTTTTGTTAATGACTTCATGAACTGTGCCTGCATGTCCTGCTCGTAAGTTCTGCAATAGCCATGCCAAAGTTGCCGATCCCTGTTGTTCTGATAGTACTGGTTGAAAACAGGTGTATGCATCTGATCTCTAGCAGTCATAGGAGTTCCAACACTGTGTATTGTGTCATTTCTGATAGGGTGTGCATATCCTGGTGGTGCCTGAACTCGGTTTGTCCTTATAGGAGGTAAGTTCTGCAATTGCTCTTCAATTTGTTTTGATTTCTCTTTTTCAAGTTCCAATTGTTTCCTGAGTTGCTCTGTTCTGTCCACTTGGCTCTGCATCTCTTCCTGCTGCAATGTTGGGGATTTTGGGATCTGACTAGAGCTAGATGGTCGCTCCTGTTGTGTCTGGGGGGCTGTGGTCTTCACCAATGTCTGTAAGACTGAACTCATCGCTAACAGCTGCTTGCTAAGATCCAACACCACCTGCTCTACGTTACCCACATGCTTGGAAATTTCCCCTTGTTTGCCGCTCATAGATTGCATTTCCTCTTGCAACTTGGTCATCTCAGAACGCAGCTGTGCGCTCTCCTGCTGTAAACCTCCGAAATCTTCCCGAAGGCCCAGCACCTCTTGCAAATCCGCTTCATCAATCGTTTTAGCTCGCCCCATCGCCTTGATCAGAGGGCCGGGTGAGGAATTTTACCACTGGATCTCCCCAGCAACCCTGTCCTTACCTCTGATCCTGCCGCCGCCACGATCCACGCCACCGTAGCACACGGATCTGTGCTAGAGCTCAGAATTTTAGCAATCGAGCAATTTACTCAACCAACCGACTCTGTTCGACAAATCTGTGCTCGAATTTCACCGCCGCCAACCACCACAACCCCGCCGCCACGCGCCCGCAGGCACCGCCGCCGATTGCGAAGAAGGGTGGGAGAATAAGGGTGGGGAAATCCCGATCGGAGAATTTTTTTTCCCCAATTCACCCCTCTGCCGAGGATCGACTGCTCTGAATACCACTTTGTTAAGACCTAGCTACGATCTATGCGAATTCCAGAAGTTTATGGCTAGATGTATAAGAACTTTTCTCTCAGATCCCCTTTTGTATTGAAAAGTATGAGCTATAAGAATGTATGATACGCCATTGCGGCAATATTCTGGAAAAGAGAGAGATAGCGATGACAGCCACACCCCGGCTGTATTTATAGGGAACCTTTTACCCGGCAAGACCGTGAAAAGTAACAGTAACGGACTCATAACGGTAAGTAAGAGATCGACGGTTCGCGACGAATCGCTGGTGAGGAGCGATCCTGATCGTTGGTAGCTGCGAAGCGTTTTTCTGAACTTCTACAGTTAACTGAACTTGCCGATGCCTGACAACACCGTGCTCCACTTCGCCGCGTGCAAGGTCAGCCTGGAGATCTGCAAGTTCCTGGTGGAGGAGTCCGGGCTCGATGTCGATTCGGCGTCGAAAACAGGTGCGCCTGGCACACACACCTGCTTGAAATTCAGCGCTCACGCATCCTTGTCAGGGAAAAGTTTGGTCTGTTTTACTACGAGATGCTCTGTTCCCCTTGTAAGGCGAGACACCGATGGTCTACGCCGCGCTCGCGGGGAAAGTCCAAGTTATGAGGTACCTCCTCGACCGCGGCGCCGACCCGGCCGTCCGTGACGACAACGGCTCGACGCCGCTGCACTATGCGGCAGAGGAAGGTGCGTCGTGTTTCTTCCTATCTGTTTCCCTGGAACTGAAGGAATGGCATCACTTGAATAAAGATACTGTCTGTGTGTACTCTGTAGTATAGAGGCTCTAGTTCTGATCTATTTGGGTTTGCGCTATGTTTGTTGTGTCTCCAGGGCACTGCGAGGCTGTGAGGCTGTTGCTGTCCAAAGGAGTCCCCGTGGATCCTGTTGATCACCGGGGCGCGCCGTTACACTTGGCGGTTGCAAAGGACCGTGTCGAGGTTGTGAAGGTTCTGCTGGAGCATGGTGCTGATGTAAGTCTGTCTATTCCATTCTCAGCTAGTTGAATGAATATTACAAATTTCTCGCAAAAATGGAAGGCAAATGCGATAAGCTGTGTCTGTTTGACGATGTAATGGTTTATTCTTGGAGGTGCGCCTGCAGGCTTATATTATTTGTGATCAAAGTAACGCTTCTCAAAATTGTGATTCGTTTCCCTTTTCAGCTAAACAAATTGGTCAATCTTATCCTTACACCACTCCTGATGGCTGTCGCTAGGAACTCCTTGAAATGCATGAAGCTACTGATTGAGGTTCAGTAATTTACTGACTTGATCTTTTTGTTATGTTTGACTATGTCATGATTTTTATTCTTTTACGGTAACTAGCTGGTGTCCTGAGTTTGTAGAGTAACTTGTTTTTTCTGGTTGAACGTGTCATGAGTACTTCCACAAGCTCTGCGTCTAAAGCTGTTTTACTTTTATCCATAGGCGGGTGCTGATCTGAATGCTCGTGGTAACTCTGGACCGACTCCTTTAACACAAGCAGTTGATGACGGTTCCACCGACTTTGTCAAGTTGCTCCTAGAGGCTGGAGCCGACCCTAACATTCCTAGCGAGGTAAGTATACCTCTGTCTTAATCTCTCTGTTAACTATCTTTTATGCTTTGAGATTTGCAATCTTGGCCCATTTCTTCTGATATACAAGTGCATTGTAAAGATTGTTCATGTTCAACTGAATGCTATGCAGTAGGTTTGTATTCGAGTGCATCAGTTTGGGTTTGCTCCAGAATTTACACTGCACTGACTTAGGAAAACATCCCAATATTGCAGCTCTAGTGCTAAGTAGTACAACAGCTCTTATATATCTCATCTCAGAATCATGATACTAGAAGGTCACCAGAATTCAGTATCATTTTTAGTGTCCATCTCAGTACGAGAGGCAGTACCGTGTCTAGTTTTCTTTTTGTAAAGGAGGATAAGCCCTTGCTTCTGCATCGATTGATGCATGCAGCCACTTTTAAAATGGGCAACGATTTGAAATTTTCTACCTTTAAGAGGGAGTACTGTGTCTAGCTTTCCTTCGAATTGTGTTTCATTCATCTTACAGTGTTTTGTTTAAAACTGTTGCTGCCAGTGGGATGAATTCAGGAATATCTCATGTTCTCACAAAGCTTTTTTACCTTATCTCTCCGTTTACTATCTTGGATACTTTTCAATTTGCAATCTTGGCCCCTTTCTCCTTGCATCTTACACAGGGTGGAATCTAACTAAGGTCTCCTGAGATAACATAGTACGTTGTATGTATGATCTATGTTTTTAAGGCGGTAAGGCGAGGTGAGGCGCTGGGGAGGGCACCCCACCGCCTAAGCGCTAAAGCGTAAGGCGAGGCGACGCCTTAGACACATGCATATATAATATATGGCAGCCAATTAGGAGATTTAACAGCTAGCATTAACTTAATAAATTGTACATACATACATAATAGATGGCAGTCAATTAGGAGATTTAACAACTAGCATTAACATATAAACTGTTACCAAGGCATAGGCCTCAAATTATCTTCTGTACATGACAGAACGGTGCCTTTGAACTTCAGCTTCATCCTCCTCATCAATATATCGCGCTGTAGCTTTAAACTTTCCACTGTTTAAGGAATTGCGCATCTCTATCCTAATCTCCATGGATGCCTCGGGACACTTATCCGCATCACTGGAAACCCCAGAAAGGTGCTGCTTCAGCCTTTTCACTCCAGCATGGATTATCTTGCCACATAATGTACACTGGAGTAAGATCTAGCTCTTCTCCTAGGATTCATCAGAGCAGGGACACCTGACCAGTGGCTACTGCAGCAACACTGAGAGAAGGCCAATCAGTTGTCAAAGTAAAAGAGAGAACCAAAGCACTAGAGCAACCAGATTCAAGCACGGGAAAGGAGAGAAGCGGTGGTATGGCTGCTGGATGGAAGAAAGAGAAGAGACAAGAGCCAGAGGAGGGGGAGGAGCTGCAGCCGGACAGGAGCCAGGAGCCATACCTTGTTCTGGTGCTGATCTGGTGGAAGAGGGTTGCGCCAGAGGAGAAGAGGGAGGAGCTGCAACTGGAGAGGGGGAGGGGGAGGAGCTGCAGCCGGAGAGGAGGAAGCTGGCGCAGATCTGAGGAGGAAGCCGCCGCCAGAGGAAACAGGAGAGAGACGCCTCAGGGACGCCTTAAAAACAGAGTGTATGATTCTTGTTCAACTAAATTATGTATAGTAGGTTTGTATTCAAGTACATCTGTTTGGGTTTGCTTCAGAGTTCAGACTGCACTGACTTAGGAAGCCACCCCAAGATTGCAGCTCTAGTGCTAAGTGGTACAATAGGTCTTGCATGTCTCATCTCAGCATCATGATACTAGTTGGTCACTGTAATTCCATATTATTTTTTAGTGTTCCTCTGAGAGCTATGGTTCAAGAGGGAGTACTATGTCTAGCTTTCTTATAAATTATGCTCTGTTCATTTAACAATGTCTAAATCTGTTACAGTCAGTGCGATGAATTCAGAATGTCTCATTTTTTCTCAGATGTGCACCCTTTATGTATTATGTATTATGAACTCAATATCCGTAGAGCCATTTCTGCCTGACACCCGATGATGAAATAGCGGCGCTTGGAGTGTTTTTCTCTTGTACACCGACACTTAAGAGTGTTGCACTTCATCTTGAGATGCCCTTTCTTTTCTTAGGTCAGACAACAACTTATATCCGTGGTTCTGTTACTTCGGGTCAGACACTAATGATGCAGAGGACGGGGACTAAGCCTCTGTTTTGAGAAAAATAAAAATAAAATAAACTGATAAAAAGGCAACGATATGCTCCATTCACCAAATCAAACCAAACTTTGTTGACTAGAGTCTAGACCAAACCAAACTCTATGAGTTTTTCACCCAAACCAATCCAAACCGTCTCCTATTTTTGGATTAAATCCACAGATTCAAACCATAGACAAATCCATATGTACATGCGTATCTAACGGACTGGTACTCTAGTAAGAATCCTCTACTGGAATCAGCGAGCGCAAAACTGGGGAGGCAGAAGTGAAGCGTCGCCTAGCAGACCTTGTGCAGTTGCTTGTCTCGTCGCAGTCGCGCATCTGCCAATGCGGTGCCATCAGGACCTCATCTCCTGGAGCTCCAGGATGGACGCCGCTGTCGTCGCACTTGCCGAGACGCCGAGGGCTTCGACCGCTGGGGACGCGCTCGCGGCAGCCTCTGTTTCTGCCCGGCGCGAACACTGGGACGAAAGTGAACCGCCTGTGCCTCCGTGCCACTGGGTGACCGCGCCGCCGGCTGTGTCACCCCACCTTCCGGTGTTGTCTAATGGTCGCGCCTCGCGCGTGCAGGGTCGTGATGGAGGACTGTTCCTGTCGCTCCCGGAGCACCTCCTCGCCGACTGTGATTTCTTATCCTCCTCTTTTCTCCATGGTCGAGCAACCATAGCACGCGATTGCCGCATGTCTCTAGTCAAGGCTCTGTTTTTCTTCTCCTAATTGATTACCTGTACGCATTCTTGGCTTCTTGCCGTGGATGGGGTTGTGGCTGATCGGCTGCCATCATTCTGTCACCGTATCCTGTGCAGGCTTCTTCTCAACGCAGAGGTTGTGACGATGCGCCGTCCAGGACTGTGGTCGTGTTGATGACCGCCATGAGTCAAAGCGCTGGTCTCGTACAGTTTGGTCGCTGGATTTGAGTTTTCACCGTGGGTTGAAACAGTCTGAAACCAATTTGTTTGTGTCCAGACTGAACCAAACTAATCCAATAATACGCAAAACCCAGACCACACCAGATTACGCTAGGGGCTCAGCCCATTCAATCCAATCCAAAGACAGTTTTGTAGGAAAACCGAACTGAAACTAAGGTTCCAATCCAAACTATTCCCAGGTTTAGGTACAGCTGCTTCTGCTGAAATCTGAGATGGGCTCTAGGCACATATTGCAATTTCTGAAAAATCTCTAAGGGCCCATGTGGGTTATATGGCACTAGGTGTGGTGGGAACTTTAGTCCCACCCCGGAAGTGGAAGGAGAGTTGGAGTGGTTTATAAGGGTTTCTCTTCTACATGCTATTGGAGCTTGAAAAGAGAAGAGGCCCTCGCGCACTCCTCCGCCGCCGCCCGCCACGCCACGCCTCGTCACGACGCGCCGCGGGTTGCGGGATTGAGCCGAGCTCACACCTACGCGCTTATTTTTGCCAGTCACTAACGGAGAGTTTTCTGACAGCTGGGCCACGATCTGAGACGTCGGATCGTGGGCTGTCACGGACTCGGACGTGGGTCGAGCCCACGTCTCTCCACGCGGCTGCGCCTATAAGTATGCGGTGTCTCCTAACCCTAGCCGCCACGAACAGATCACATCTGCTCACGCGCACGCCCACCGTCGTTCCTTTGCTGCTGCTGCCGCCGGTGACTCCATCCCGTCCGCCACGTACACGGTCGACGGGAGAGCAGGTCTCCGAAACCACGCCCTTCTGGTTCCTGTACGGGGTGAGGGGCGAATAGGTTTTTGGGCAGCGATTACGCGACTGCTCGCTTCCGATCGTCTACTTCCTCTACGTCCGCGTCGCCTTCGTCATCACCATGTCCACCGACGCCGACCGTGCCGCCGCCGAGAAAGCTGAAGCCGACAAGAAGGTCGCCGAGGACGCCGCTGCTGCCACCAAAGCCGCGGCCTCTGCGTGGCCTACTGGAGGGTATAACTCGTTTATCCCGCTCCTGATTATTTTCATATTAGCAGTACTAGCAGTATGTGTAGATTTGTCTACTGTTTGCTTAGTACGTGCATGTTTAGATCAGAGTCAGTACGTCATCAACTTAGTCAATGCCATGCTAGTGATTTACTCATGGATTAATTTAATCGAGAAATTGCCTATTTACTCAACAATCCAAAAACCTATTATGTGTAGGAATTTCTCGGCAAGTGGCTTTGCCGCTGCACTGAAACCGGATAAGTTTACCGGTACATACTTCAAGCGTTGGCAGACTAAGACCACGTTATGGCTCACGGCTATGAACGTGTTCTGGGTCACCGGTGTCTCCACGGGAACGATTGCTCCTGAACAGGAGAAGGCGTTCAAGGAGGCTACCGTTGTGTTTCTCGGAGCAGTTCTTAGCGTGATCGGAGATAAACTGGTCGACGCATATTTACATGTGCATGTCGCCAAGGACTTGTGGGAGGCGCTCGAATCTAAATTCGGGGCCGCCGATGCAGGGAGCGAGATGTATATTATAGAGCAGTTCCACGATTACAAGATGGTTGAAAACCGTCCTGTATTGGAGCAGGCTCATGAGATAATATGCATTGTTAAGGAACTTGAGCTTCTCAAGTGCGAGTTACCGGGCAAGTTTGTCGCGGGCTGCATAATCGCTAAGCTCCCTAATTCCTGGAGGAACTTTGCCACCACTCTGAAACATCAGAGGCGTGAATTCTCTGTGGAGGATGTCATTGGCCATCTGAGTGTTGAGCAGAATTCGAGGGCAAAAGACTCGCACGGAAAAGGGGCCGAAGGGACTTCTGTTGCCAACATGGTGAACCAGAAGAACTTCAACTCCCACAAGCCCAAGGGAAAGAACGGTGTCCAACACAATACCGACTTTAAGAAGAAGGGTAAGAAGACCTTCAAGAAGAACAAGAAGGACGAGGGCTGCTTTACTTGTGGTTCGGTTGAACATTGGGCCAACAAGTGCCCAAACAAGTACAAGAAGTCAGGACAGGACTCCAAGTCTGTCAACATGATTGTGGGCAACAATGAGAATGGTGCATCTGGGTACGGTAATTTATTTACTGTTTTTTCAGTGTTTCAACCCAACGATTGGTGGGTGGACACAGGTGCAGGTGTTCATGTGTGTGCTGACATTTCATTGTTCACTTCTTACCAGGTCACAGGTCACGGGTCCGTATTGATGGGGAATGGCGCGAGTGCTTCTGTTCATGGTGTTGGCACGGTCGATCTGAAGTTTACTTCGGGAAGGATCGTGCAGCTGAAGAACGTGCAGCATGTCCCCGCCATCAAGAAGAACCTCGTTAGTGGCTCCCTTCTATGTAGAGAAGGGTTTAAGTTGGTTTTCGAGTCTAATAAATTAGTTGTTACAAAATATGGACTCTTTGTTGGAAAAGGTTATGAGAGCGGAGGGATGTTCCGCCTTTCCCTCGCAGATTTTTGTAATAAAGTCGTGAACCATATTCATTCGAATGTTAATGAATCTGAAGTTTGGCATTCACGTCTTTGTCACATTAGTTTTGGTGTTATGACGCGGCTAGCCAAGTTGGATTTAATCCCGAGTTTCACTTTAGCCAAAGGTTCTAAGTGCCTTTCATGTGTGCAAGCTAAGCAACCTCGCAAGCCTCATAAGGCCGCGGAGGAGAGACACCTGGCACCATTAGAACTCATACATTCTGATCTTTGCGAGATGAATGGTGTGTTGACTAAAGGTGGAAAGAGATACTTCATGACATTGATAGATGATTCCACTAGATATTGCTATGTGTATCTGTTAAATACTAAAGATGAGGCTCTACACTACTTTAAAATCTATAAGGCAGAAGTTGAAAATCAACTTGAAAAGAAAATTAAACGAGTCCGGTCAGATCGTGGTGGAGAGTACTTCTCGAGTGAGTTTGATTCCTTCTGTGCGGAACACGGCATTATTCATGAGAGGACGCCTCCCTATTCACCCCAGTCAAACGGGGTTGCCGAGCGGAAAAACCGTACTCTAACTGATTTGGTTAACGCCATGTTAGATACATCGGGTTTATCCAAGGCATGGTGGGGGGAGGCTATATTGACGGCATGTCATGTCCTGAATAAAGTTCCGACAAAGGATAGTGAGATCACTCCCTATGAGAAATGGGCAAAGAGAAGGACGACACTCTCGTACTTGCGCACTTGGGGCTGTTTGGCGAAAGTCAACGTGCCGATCCCCAAAAAGCGTAAGCTTGGACATAAGACCGTGGACTGCATTAATTTGGGCTACGCTAAGAACAGCGTTGGCTATAGATTTCTAGTAGTGAAATCTGAGGTACCTGACCAGAAGATCGGTACAATTATGGAGTCTAAGGATGCTACATTCTTTGAGGATATTTTTCCTATGAGAGATATGCAAAGCACTTCTAGACAGGAATCTGAGGAGACTCCTGAACCTGCCATCCCTATGGAATATTATGAACAAACACATGATGAAAATCCCGAGGAGGATGACGAGGAAACCCTTGGTAGGGGCAAGAGACAAAGGACTGCAAAGACCTTTGGTGATGATTTCTTCGTGTACCTCGTGGATGATACTCCCACTTCTATTTCAGAAGCGTATGCCTCTCCAGAAGCTGACTACTGGAAGGATGCGGTCCGTAGCGAGATGGATTCCATCATGGCTAACGGGACATGGGAGATCACTGACCGTCCCTATGGTTGCAAACCACTGGGATGTAAGTGGGTGTTCAAAAAGAAGCTTAGGCCCGATGGTACGATTGAAAAGTACAAGGCTAGGCTTGTGGCCAAGGGCTATGACCAGCAAGAAGAGGAAGATTTCTTTGATACTTATTCACCTGTGGCTAGACTGACCACCATTCGAGTATTACTCTCGTTGGCGGCCTCACATGGTCTTCTCGTCCATCAGATGGATGTTAAGACGGCTTTTCTAAATGGAGAGCTAAAGGAGGAAATCTACATGCAACAGCCTGATGGCTTTGTGATAGATGGTCAGGAAAGAAAGGTGTGTAGGTTGATAAAATCTTTATATGGCCTGAAACAAGCACCTAAGCAATGGCATGATAAGTTTAATACAACTCTGACATCTGTTGGTTTCGTTGTTAATGAGGCTGACAAATGTGTATACTATCGCCATGGTGGGGGCGAAGGAGTTATACTGTGCTTGTATGTTGATGACATACTGATATTCGGAACAAACCTCAAAGTCATTGAGGAGGTCAAATCGTTTCTATCTCAGAACTTTGAGATGAAAGACCTTGGTGTGGCTGATGTTATCTTGAACATCAAGCTACTGAGAGATAATGAGGGTGGGATCACACTTCTGCAATCCCATTACGTTGAGAAGGTGTTGAGTCGTTTTGGATATTCGGACTGCACACCATCTCAAACACCATATGATCCTAGCGTATTGATTCGAAAGTCCAAAGGCATGGCTAAAGATCAATTGAGATACTCTCAAATCATTGGTTCACTGATGTACCTAGCGAGCGCAACGAGGCCTGACATCGCGTTTGCTGTGAGCAAACTGAGCCGGTTTGTTTCCAAACCGGGTGATGTACATTGGCATGCTGTTGAGAGAGTTATGCGCTATCTGAAAGGTACTATGAACTATGGACTTCACTATACCGGATACCCGTCGGTACTTGAAGGGTATAGTGATGCGAATTGGATCTCTGATGCTGATGAGATGAAGGCCACAACTGGGTATATGTTTACTCTTGGAGGTGGCGCTGTTTCCTGGAAGTCTTGCAAGCAAACGATCTTAACGAGATCGACAATGGAAGCAGAATTAACGGCATTAGACACATCTGGTGTTGAAGCGAGATGGCTTCGAGATCTTTTGATGGACTTGCCATTGGTTGATAAACCGGTTCCGGCTATCCTTATGAACTGTGACAATCAGACTGTCATCACCAAGGTGAAGAGTTCAAAGGACAACATGAAGTCCACCAAACACATAAGAATGAGATTAAAAGCTGTCAGAAAATTAAGAAACTCCGGAGTGATAGCGTTGGACTATGTCCATACGGCTAAGAATCTGGCAGATCCCTTTACAAAAGGGCTATCACGTGTTGTGATAGATAATGCATCGAGGGAGATGGGTATGAGACCCACATGAGTTGCCATGGTGGTAACCCAACCTATATGATCGGAGATCCCGTGAACTAGGACCTGGGAAAACAAGCCAGTGGTGAACTGAGGAGAGTAACTATACTAACCCACTCCGTTGGAGATGCAATACTCTCGATACTGTATGGTAGGATGACTACGGTCTCAATGTGTTCCAAAGCTTATAAAAGCAAGATGCTATCCTACAGAGCGATCTTTGGAGGAACACACCTATATGAGCCCGACTGCTGGTCACAGTCTATGAGATTGGGTGATCTCTAGTAAGCTCATGAATAGGCCAGGAATGCGACTTATATGCTCCACCCGAGGGGTCAGCCTTCGGCAGCCTAGTACTAGTAAGACATGTAGTGAAACTTCTTTACGCCAAACTGACAATTCAAGGCATAGTCCATTGTTCAGTTGTGAAGGAGTGTAGCCACTTGTTCTAGGTGAAGTTCAACCTTAACAGGTTTTCACTGAAACACTGGTATATCGAAACAGCAATTGGAACAGAGGACACAATGGGCCCTCGAGATCTGGTGGGGGATTGCTGAAATCTGAGATGGCTCTAGCCCATATTGCAATTTCTGAAAAATCTCTAAGGGCCCATGTGGGTTATATGGCACTAGGTGTGTGGGAAGTTTAGTCCCACCCCGGAAGTGGAAGGAGAGTTGGAGTGGTTTATAAGGTTTCTCTTCTACATGCTATTGGAGCTTGAGAAGAGAAGAGGCCCTCGCGCACTCCTCCTCCGCCGCCCGCCTCGCCATGCCACGCCACGTCACGACGCGCCGCGGGTTGCGGGATTGAGCCGAGCCGAGCTCACACCTACGCGCTTATTTTTGCCAGTCACTAACGGAGAGTTTTCTAACAGCTGGCCACGATCTGAGACGTCGAATTGTGGGCTGTCACGGACTCGGACGTGGGTCGAGCCCATGTCTCTCCACGCGGCTGCGCCTATATGTATGCGGTGTCTCCTAACCCTAGCCGCCTCGAACAGATCACATCTGCTCACGCGCACGCCCACCGTCGTTCCTTTGCTGCTGCTGCCGTCGGTGACTCCATCCCGTCCGCCGCGTACACGGTCGACGGGAGAGCAGGTCTCCGAAACCACGCCCTTCTGGTTCCCGTACGGGGTGAGGGGCGAATAGGTTTTTGGGCAGCGATTACGCGACTGCTCGCTTCCGATCGTCTACTTCCTCTACGTCCGCGTCTCCTTCATCATCACCATGTCCACCGACGCCGACCGTGCCACCGCCGAGAAAGCTGAAGCCGACAAGAAGGCCGCCGAGGACGCCGCTGCTGCCACCAAAGCCGCGGCCTCTGCGTGGCCTACTGGAGGGTATAACTCGTTTATCCCGCTCCTGATTATTTTCATATTAGCAGTACTAGCAGTATGTGTAGATTTGTCTACTGTTTGCTTAGTACGTGCATGTTTAGATCAGAGTCAGTACGTCATCAACTTAGTCAATGCCATGCTAGTGATTTACTCATGGATTAATTTAATCGAGAAGTTGCCTATTTACTCAACAATCCAAAAACCTATTATGTGTAGGAATTTCTCGGCAAGTGGCTTTGCCGCTACACTGAAACCGGATAAGTTTACCGGTACATACTTCAAGCGTTGGCAGACTAAGACCACGTTATGGCTCACGGCTATGAACGTGTTCTGGGTCACCAGTGTCTCCACCGGAATGATTGCTCCACCCGAGGGGTCAGCCTTCGGCAGCCTAGTACTAGTAAGACATGTAGTGAAACTTCTTTACGCCAAACTGACAATTCAAGGCATAGTCCATTGTTCAGTTGTGAAGGAGTGTAGCCACTTGTTCTAGGTGAAGTTCAACCTTAACAGGTCTTCACTGAAACACTGGTATATCGAAACAGCAATTGGAACAGAGGACACAATGGGCCCTCGAGATCTGGTGGGGGATTGCTGAAATCTGAGATGGGCTCTAGGCCCATATTGCAATTTCTGAAAAATCTCTAAGGGCCCATGTGGGTTATATGGCACTAGGTGTGGTGGGAAGTTTAGTCCCACCCCGGAAGTGGAAGGAGAGTTGGAGTGGTTTATAAGGGTTTCTCTTCTACATGCTATTGGAGCTTGAGAAGAGAAGAGGCCCTCGCGCACTCCTCCTCCGCCGCCCGCCTCGCCACGCCACGCCTCGTCACGACGCGCCGCGGGTTGCGGGATTGAGCCGAGCCGAGCTCACACCTACGCGCTTATTTTTGCCAGTCACTAACGGAGAGTTTTCTGACAGCTGGGCCACGATCTGAGACGTCGGATCGTGGGCTGTCACGGACTCGGACGTGGGTCGAGCCCACGTCTCTCCACGCGGCTGCGCCTATAAGTATGCGGTGTCTCCTAACCCTAGCCGCCACGAACAGATCACATCTGCTCACGCGCACGCCCACCGTCGTTCCTTTGCTGCTGCTGCCGCCGGTGACTCCATCCCGTCCGCCACGTACACGGTCGACGGGAGAGCAGGTCTCCGAAACCACGCCCTTCTGGTTCCTGTACGGGGTGAGGGGCGAATAGGTTTTTGGGCAGCGATTACGCGACTGCTCGCTTCCGATCGTCTACTTCCTCTACGTCCGCGTCGCCTTCGTCATCACCATGTCCACCGACGCCGACCGTGCCGCCGCCGAGAAAGCTGAAGCCGACAAGAAGGTCGCCGAGGACGCCGCTGCTGCCACCAAAGCCGCGGCCTCTGCGTGGCCTACTGGAGGGTATAACTCGTTTATCCCGCTCCTGATTATTTTCATATTAGCAGTACTAGCAGTATGTGTAGATTTGTCTACTGTTTGCTTAGTACGTGCATGTTTAGATCAGAGTCAGTACGTCATCAACTTAGTCAATGCCATGCTAGTGATTTACTCATGGATTAATTTAATCGAGAAATTGCCTATTTACTCAACAATCCAAAAACCTATTATGTGTAGGAATTTCTCGGCAAGTGGCTTTGCCGCTGCACTGAAACCGGATAAGTTTACCGGTACATACTTCAAGCGTTGGCAGACTAAGACCACGTTATGGCTCACGGCTATGAACGTGTTCTGGGTCACCGGTGTCTCCACGGGAACGATTGCTCCTGAACAGGAGAAGGCGTTCAAGGAGGCTACCGTTGTGTTTCTCGGAGCAGTTCTTAGCGTGATCGGAGATAAACTGGTCGACGCATATTTACATGTGCATGTCGCCAAGGACTTGTGGGAGGCGCTCGAATCTAAATTCGGGGCCGCCGATGCAGGGAGCGAGATGTATATTATAGAGCAGTTCCACGATTACAAGATGGTTGAAAACCGTCCTGTATTGGAGCAGGCTCATGAGATAATATGCATTGTTAAGGAACTTGAGCTTCTCAAGTGCGAGTTACCGGGCAAGTTTGTCGCGGGCTGCATAATCGCTAAGCTCCCTAATTCCTGGAGGAACTTTGCCACCACTCTGAAACATCAGAGGCGTGAATTCTCTGTGGAGGATGTCATTGGCCATCTGAGTGTTGAGCAGAATTCGAGGGCAAAAGACTCGCACGGAAAAGGGGCCGAAGGGACTTCTGTTGCCAACATGGTGAACCAGAAGAACTTCAACTCCCACAAGCCCAAGGGAAAGAACGGTGTCCAACACAATACCGACTTTAAGAAGAAGGGTAAGAAGACCTTCAAGAAGAACAAGAAGGACGAGGGCTGCTTTACTTGTGGTTCGGTTGAACATTGGGCCAACAAGTGCCCAAACAAGTACAAGAAGTCAGGACAGGACTCCAAGTCTGTCAACATGATTGTGGGCAACAATGAGAATGGTGCATCTGGGTACGGTAATTTATTTACTGTTTTTTCAGTGTTTCAACCCAACGATTGGTGGGTGGACACAGGTGCAGGTGTTCATGTGTGTGCTGACATTTCATTGTTCACTTCTTACCAGGTCACAGGTCACGGGTCCGTATTGATGGGGAATGGCGCGAGTGCTTCTGTTCATGGTGTTGGCACGGTCGATCTGAAGTTTACTTCGGGAAGGATCGTGCAGCTGAAGAACGTGCAGCATGTCCCCGCCATCAAGAAGAACCTCGTTAGTGGCTCCCTTCTATGTAGAGAAGGGTTTAAGTTGGTTTTCGAGTCTAATAAATTAGTTGTTACAAAATATGGACTCTTTGTTGGAAAAGGTTATGAGAGCGGAGGGATGTTCCGCCTTTCCCTCGCAGATTTTTGTAATAAAGTCGTGAACCATATTCATTCGAATGTTAATGAATCTGAAGTTTGGCATTCACGTCTTTGTCACATTAGTTTTGGTGTTATGACGCGGCTAGCCAAGTTGGATTTAATCCCGAGTTTCACTTTAGCCAAAGGTTCTAAGTGCCTTTCATGTGTGCAAGCTAAGCAACCTCGCAAGCCTCATAAGGCCGCGGAGGAGAGACACCTGGCACCATTAGAACTCATACATTCTGATCTTTGTGAGATGAATGGTGTGTTGACTAAAGGTGGAAAGAGATACTTCATGACATTGATAGATGATTCCACTAGATATTGCTATGTGTATCTGTTAAATACTAAAGATGAGGCTCTACACTACTTTAAAATCTATAAGGCAGAAGTTGAAAATCAACTTGAAAAGAAAATTAAACGAGTCCGGTCAGATCGTGGTGGAGAGTACTTCTCGAGTGAGTTTGATTCCTTCTGTGCGGAACACGGCATTATTCATGAGAGGACGCCTCCCTATTCACCCCAGTCAAACGGGGTTGCCGAGCGGAAAAACCGTACTCTAACTGATTTGGTTAACGCCATGTTAGATACATCGGGTTTATCCAAGGCATGGTGGGGGGAGGCTATATTGACGGCATGTCATGTCCTGAATAAAGTTCCGACAAAGGATAGTGAGATCACTCCCTATGAGAAATGGGCAAAGAGAAGGACGACACTCTCGTACTTGCGCACTTGGGGCTGTTTGGCGAAAGTCAACGTGCCGATCCCCAAAAAGCGTAAGCTTGGACATAAGACCGTGGACTGCATTAATTTGGGCTACGCTAAGAACAGCGTTGGCTATAGATTTCTAGTAGTGAAATCTGAGGTACCTGACCAGAAGATCGGTACAATTATGGAGTCTAAGGATGCTACATTCTTTGAGGATATTTTTCCTATGAGAGATATGCAAAGCACTTCTAGACAGGAATCTGAGGAGACTCCTGAACCTGCCATCCCTATGGAATATTATGAACAAACACATGATGAAAATCCCGAGGAGGATGACGAGGAAACCCTTGGTAGGGGCAAGAGACAAAGGACTGCAAAGACCTTTGGTGATGATTTCTTCGTGTACCTCGTGGATGATACTCCCACTTCTATTTCAGAAGCGTATGCCTCTCCAGAAGCTGACTACTGGAAGGATGCGGTCCGTAGCGAGATGGATTCCATCATGGCTAACGGGACATGGGAGATCACTGACCGTCCCTATGGTTGCAAACCACTGGGATGTAAGTGGGTGTTCAAAAAGAAGCTTAGGCCCGATGGTACGATTGAAAAGTACAAGGCTAGGCTTGTGGCCAAGGGCTATGACCAGCAAGAAGAGGAAGATTTCTTTGATACTTATTCACCTGTGGCTAGACTGACCACCATTCGAGTATTACTCTCGTTGGCGGCCTCACATGGTCTTCTCGTCCATCAGATGGATGTTAAGACGGCTTTTCTAAATGGAGAGCTAAAGGAGGAAATCTACATGCAACAGCCTGATGGCTTTGTGATAGATGGTCAGGAAAGAAAGGTGTGTAGGTTGATAAAATCTTTATATGGCCTGAAACAAGCACCTAAGCAATGGCATGATAAGTTTAATACAACTCTGACATCTGTTGGTTTCGTTGTTAATGAGGCTGACAAATGTGTATACTATCGCCATGGTGGGGGCGAAGGAGTTATACTGTGCTTGTATGTTGATGACATACTGATATTCGGAACAAACCTCAAAGTCATTGAGGAGGTCAAATCGTTTCTATCTCAGAACTTTGAGATGAAAGACCTTGGTGTGGCTGATGTTATCTTGAACATCAAGCTACTGAGAGATAATGAGGGTGGGATCACACTTCTGCAATCCCATTACGTTGAGAAGGTGTTGAGTCGTTTTGGATATTCGGACTGCACACCATCTCAAACACCATATGATCCTAGCGTATTGATTCGAAAGTCCAAAGGCATGGCTAAAGATCAATTGAGATACTCTCAAATCATTGGTTCACTGATGTACCTAGCGAGCGCAACGAGGCCTGACATCGCGTTTGCTGTGAGCAAACTGAGCCGGTTTGTTTCCAAACCGGGTGATGTACATTGGCATGCTGTTGAGAGAGTTATGCGCTATCTGAAAGGTACTATGAACTATGGACTTCACTATACCGGATACCCGTCGGTACTTGAAGGGTATAGTGATGCGAATTGGATCTCTGATGCTGATGAGATGAAGGCCACAACTGGGTATATGTTTACTCTTGGAGGTGGCGCTGTTTCCTGGAAGTCTTGCAAGCAAACGATCTTAACGAGATCGACAATGGAAGCAGAATTAACGGCATTAGACACATCTGGTGTTGAAGCGAGATGGCTTCGAGATCTTTTGATGGACTTGCCATTGGTTGATAAACCGGTTCCGGCTATCCTTATGAACTGTGACAATCAGACTGTCATCACCAAGGTGAAGAGTTCAAAGGACAACATGAAGTCCACCAAACACATAAGAATGAGATTAAAAGCTGTCAGAAAATTAAGAAACTCCGGAGTGATAGCGTTGGACTATGTCCATACGGCTAAGAATCTGGCAGATCCCTTTACAAAAGGGCTATCACGTGTTGTGATAGATAATGCATCGAGGGAGATGGGTATGAGACCCACATGAGTTGCCATGGTGGTAACCCAACCTATGTGATCGGAGATCCCGTGAACTAGGACCTGGGAAAACAAGCCAGTGGTGAACTGAGGAGAGTAACTATACTAACCCACTCCGTTGGAGATGCAATACTCTCGATACTGTATGGTAGGATGACTACGGTCTCAATGTGTTCCAAAGCTTATAAAAGCAAGATGCTATCCTACAGAGCGATCTTTGGAGGAACACACCTATATGAGCCCGACTGCTGGTCACAGTCTATGAGATTGGGGTGATCTCTAGTAAGCTCATGAATAGGCCAGGAGTGTGACTTATATGCTCCACCCGAGGGGTCAGCCTTCGGCAGCCTAGTACTAGTAAGACATGTAGTGAAACTTCTTTACGCCAAACTGACAATTCAAGGCATAGTCCATTGTTCAGTTGTGAAGGAGTGTAGCCACTTGTTCTAGGTGAAGTTCAACCTTAACAGGTCTTTACTGAAACACTGGTATATCGAAACAGCAATTGGAACAGAGGACACAATGGGCCCTCGAGATCTGGTGGGGGATTGCTGAAATCTGAGATGGGCTCTAGGCCCATATTGCAATTTCTGAAAAATCTCTAAGGGCCCATGTGGGTTATATGGCACTAGGTGTGGTGGGAAGTTTAGTCCCACCCCGGAAGTGGAAGGAGAGTTGGAGTGGTTTATAAGGGTTTCTCTTCTACATGCTATTGGAGCTTGAGAAGAGAAGAGGCCCTCGCGCACTCCTCCTCCGCCGCCCGCCTCGCCACGCCACGCCTCGTCACGACGCGCCGCGGGTTGCGGGATTGAGCCGAGCCGAGCTCACACCTACGCGCTTATTTTTGCCAGTCACTAACGGAGAGTTTTCTGACAGCTGGGCCACGATCTGAGACGTCGGATCGTGGGCTGTCACGGACTCGGACGTGGGTCGAGCCCACGTCTCTCCACGCGGCTGCGCCTATAAGTATGCGGTGTCTCCTAACCCTAGCCGCCACGAACAGATCACATCTGCTCACGCGCACGCCCACCGTCGTTCCTTTGCTGCTGCTGCCGCCGGTGACTCCATCCCGTCCGCCACGTACACGGTCGACGGGAGAGCAGGTCTCCGAAACCACGCCCTTCTGGTTCCTGTACGGGGTGAGGGGCGAATAGGTTTTTGGGCAGCGATTACGCGACTGCTCGCTTCCGATCGTCTACTTCCTCTACGTCCGCGTCGCCTTCATCATCACCATGTCCACCGACGCCGACCGTGCCGCCGCCGAGAAAGCTGAAGCCGACAAGAAGGTCGCCGAGGACGCCGCTGCTGCCACCAAAGCCGCGGCCTCTGCGTGGCCTACTGGAGGGTATAACTCGTTTATCCCGCTCCTGATTATTTTCATATTAGCAGTACTAGCAGTATGTGTAGATTTGTCTACTGTTTGCTTAGTACGTGCATGTTTAGATCAGAGTCAGTACGTCATCAACTTAGTCAATGCCATGCTAGTGATTTACTCATGGATTAATTTAATCGAGAAATTGCCTATTTACTCAACAATCCAAAAACCTATTATGTGTAGGAATTTCTCGGCAAGTGGCTTTGCCGCTGCACTGAAACCGGATAAGTTTACCGGTACATACTTCAAGCGTTGGCAGACTAAGACCACGTTATGGCTCACGGCTATGAACGTGTTCTGGGTCACCGGTGTCTCCACGGGAACGATTGCTCCTGAACAGGAGAAGGCGTTCAAGGAGGCTACCGTTGTGTTTCTCGGAGCAGTTCTTAGCGTGATCGGAGATAAACTGGTCGACGCATATTTACATGTGCATGTCGCCAAGGACTTGTGGGAGGCGCTCGAATCTAAATTCGGGGCCGCCGATGCAGGGAGCGAGATGTATATTATAGAGCAGTTCCACGATTACAAGATGGTTGAAAACCGTCCTGTATTGGAGCAGGCTCATGAGATAATATGCATTGTTAAGGAACTTGAGCTTCTCAAGTGCGAGTTACCGGGCAAGTTTGTCGCGGGCTGCATAATCGCTAAGCTCCCTAATTCCTGGAGGAACTTTGCCACCACTCTGAAACATCAGAGGCGTGAATTCTCTGTGGAGGATGTCATTGGCCATCTGAGTGTTGAGCAGAATTCGAGGGCAAAAGACTCGCACGGAAAAGGGGCCGAAGGGACTTCTGTTGCCAACATGGTGAACCAGAAGAACTTCAACTCCCACAAGCCCAAGGGAAAGAACGGTGTCCAACACAATACCGACTTTAAGAAGAAGGGTAAGAAGACCTTCAAGAAGAACAAGAAGGACGAGGGCTGCTTTACTTGTGGTTCGGTTGAACATTGGGCCAACAAGTGCCCAAACAAGTACAAGAAGTCAGGACAGGACTCCAAGTCTGTCAACATGATTGTGGGCAACAATGAGAATGGTGCATCTGGGTACGGTAATTTATTTACTGTTTTTTCAGTGTTTCAACCCAACGATTGGTGGGTGGACACAGGTGCAGGTGTTCATGTGTGTGCTGACATTTCATTGTTCACTTCTTACCAGGTCACAGGTCACGGGTCCGTATTGATGGGGAATGGCGCGAGTGCTTCTGTTCATGGTGTTGGCACGGTCGATCTGAAGTTTACTTCGGGAAGGATCGTGCAGCTGAAGAACGTGCAGCATGTCCCCGCCATCAAGAAGAACCTCGTTAGTGGCTCCCTTCTATGTAGAGAAGGGTTTAAGTTGGTTTTCGAGTCTAATAAATTAGTTGTTACAAAATATGGACTCTTTGTTGGAAAAGGTTATGAGAGCGGAGGGATGTTCCGCCTTTCCCTCGCAGATTTTTGTAATAAAGTCGTGAACCATATTCATTCGAATGTTAATGAATCTGAAGTTTGGCATTCACGTCTTTGTCACATTAGTTTTGGTGTTATGACGCGGCTAGCCAAGTTGGATTTAATCCCGAGTTTCACTTTAGCCAAAGGTTCTAAGTGCCTTTCATGTGTGCAAGCTAAGCAACCTCGCAAGCCTCATAAGGCCGCGGAGGAGAGACACCTGGCACCATTAGAACTCATACATTCTGATCTTTGCGAGATGAATGGTGTGTTGACTAAAGGTGGAAAGAGATACTTCATGACATTGATAGATGATTCCACTAGATATTGCTATGTGTATCTGTTAAATACTAAAGATGAGGCTCTACACTACTTTAAAATCTATAAGGCAGAAGTTGAAAATCAACTTGAAAAGAAAATTAAACGAGTCCGGTCAGATCGTGGTGGAGAGTACTTCTCGAGTGAGTTTGATTCCTTCTGTGCGGAACACGGCATTATTCATGAGAGGACGCCTCCCTATTCACCCCAGTCAAACGGGGTTGCCGAGCGGAAAAACCGTACTCTAACTGATTTGGTTAACGCCATGTTAGATACATCGGGTTTATCCAAGGCATGGTGGGGGGAGGCTATATTGACGGCATGTCATGTCCTGAATAAAGTTCCGACAAAGGATAGTGAGATCACTCCCTATGAGAAATGGGCAAAGAGAAGGACGACACTCTCGTACTTGCGCACTTGGGGCTGTTTGGCGAAAGTCAACGTGCCGATCCCCAAAAAGCGTAAGCTTGGACATAAGACCGTGGACTGCATTAATTTGGGCTACGCTAAGAACAGCGTTGGCTATAGATTTCTAGTAGTGAAATCTGAGGTACCTGACCAGAAGATCGGTACAATTATGGAGTCTAAGGATGCTACATTCTTTGAGGATATTTTTCCTATGAGAGATATGCAAAGCACTTCTAGACAGGAATCTGAGGAGACTCCTGAACCTGCCATCCCTATGGAATATTATGAACAAACACATGATGAAAATCCCGAGGAGGATGACGAGGAAACCCTTGGTAGGGGCAAGAGACAAAGGACTGCAAAGACCTTTGGTGATGATTTCTTCGTGTACCTCGTGGATGATACTCCCACTTCTATTTCAGAAGCGTATGCCTCTCCAGAAGCTGACTACTGGAAGGATGCGGTCCGTAGCGAGATGGATTCCATCATGGCTAACGGGACATGGGAGATCACTGACCGTCCCTATGGTTGCAAACCACTGGGATGTAAGTGGGTGTTCAAAAAGAAGCTTAGGCCCGATGGTACGATTGAAAAGTACAAGGCTAGGCTTGTGGCCAAGGGCTATGACCAGCAAGAAGAGGAAGATTTCTTTGATACTTATTCACCTGTGGCTAGACTGACCACCATTCGAGTATTACTCTCGTTGGCGGCCTCACATGGTCTTCTCGTCCATCAGATGGATGTTAAGACGGCTTTTCTAAATGGAGAGCTAAAGGAGGAAATCTACATGCAACAGCCTGATGGCTTTGTGATAGATGGTCAGGAAAGAAAGGTGTGTAGGTTGATAAAATCTTTATATGGCCTGAAACAAGCACCTAAGCAATGGCATGATAAGTTTAATACAACTCTGACATCTGTTGGTTTCGTTGTTAATGAGGCTGACAAATGTGTATACTATCGCCATGGTGGGGGCGAAGGAGTTATACTGTGCTTGTATGTTGATGACATACTGATATTCGGAACAAACCTCAAAGTCATTGAGGAGGTCAAATCGTTTCTATCTCAGAACTTTGAGATGAAAGACCTTGGTGTGGCTGATGTTATCTTGAACATCAAGCTACTGAGAGATAATGAGGGTGGGATCACACTTCTGCAATCCCATTACGTTGAGAAGGTGTTGAGTCGTTTTGGATATTCGGACTGCACACCATCTCAAACACCATATGATCCTAGCGTATTGATTCGAAAGTCCAAAGGCATGGCTAAAGATCAATTGAGATACTCTCAAATCATTGGTTCACTGATGTACCTAGCGAGCGCAACGAGGCCTGACATCGCGTTTGCTGTGAGCAAACTGAGCCGGTTTGTTTCCAAACCGGGTGATGTACATTGGCATGCTGTTGAGAGAGTTATGCGCTATCTGAAAGGTACTATGAACTATGGACTTCACTATACCGGATACCCGTCGGTACTTGAAGGGTATAGTGATGCGAATTGGATCTCTGATGCTGATGAGATGAAGGCCACAACTGGGTATATGTTTACTCTTGGAGGTGGCGCTGTTTCCTGGAAGTCTTGCAAGCAAACGATCTTAACGAGATCGACAATGGAAGCAGAATTAACGGCATTAGACACATCTGGTGTTGAAGCGAGATGGCTTCGAGATCTTTTGATGGACTTGCCATTGGTTGATAAACCGGTTCCGGCTATCCTTATGAACTGTGACAATCAGACTGTCATCACCAAGGTGAAGAGTTCAAAGGACAACATGAAGTCCACCAAACACATAAGAATGAGATTAAAAGCTGTCAGAAAATTAAGAAACTCCGGAGTGATAGCGTTGGACTATGTCCATACGGCTAAGAATCTGGCAGATCCCTTTACAAAAGGGCTATCACGTGTTGTGATAGATAATGCATCGAGGGAGATGGGTATGAGACCCACATGAGTTGCCATGGTGGTAACCCAACCTATGTGATCGGAGATCCCGTGAACTAGGACCTGGGAAAACAAGCCAGTGGTGAACTGAGGAGAGTAACTATACTAACCCACTCCGTTGGAGATGCAATACTCTCGATACTGTATGGTAGGATGACTACGGTCTCAATGTGTTCCAAAGCTTATAAAAGCAAGATGCTATCCTACAGAGCGATCTTTGGAGGAACACACCTATATGAGCCCGACTGCTGGTCACAGTCTATGAGATTGGGGTGATCTCTAGTAAGCTCATGAATAGGCCAGGAGTGTGACTTATATGCTCCACCCGAGGGGTCAGCCTTCGGCAGCCTAGTACTAGTAAGACATGTAGTGAAACTTCTTTACGCCAAACTGACAATTCAAGGCATAGTCCATTGTTCAGTTGTGAAGGAGTGTAGCCACTTGTTCTAGGTGAAGTTCAACCTTAACAGGTCTTCACTGAAACACTGGTATATCGAAACAGCAATTGGAACAGAGGACACAATGGGCCCTCGAGATCTGGTGGGGGATTGCTGAAATCTGAGATGGGCTCTAGGCCCATATTGCAATTTCTGAAAAATCTCTAAGGGCCCATGTGGGTTATATGGCACTAGGTGTGGTGGGAAGTTTAGTCCCACCCCGGAAGTGGAAGGAGAGTTGGAGTGGTTTATAAGGGTTTCTCTTCTACATGCTATTGGAGCTTGAGAAGAGAAGAGGCCCTCGCGCACTCCTCCGCCGCCCGCCTCGCCACGCCACGCCTCGTCACGACGCGCCGCGGGTTGCGGGATTGAGCCGAGCCGAGCTCACACCTACGCGCTTATTTTTGCCAGTCACTAACGGAGAGTTTTCTGACAGCTGGGCCACGATCTGAGACGTCGGATCGTGGGCTGTCACGGACTCGGACGTGGGTCGAGCCCACGTCTCTCCACGCGGCTGCGCCTATAAGTATGCGGTGTCTCCTAACCCTAGCCGCCACGAACAGATCACATCTGCTCACGCGCACGCCCATCGTCGTTCCTTTGCTGCTGCTGCCGCCGGTGACTCCATCTCGTCCGCCACGTACACGGTCGACGGGAGAGCAGGTCTCCGAAACCACGCCCTTCTGGTTCCTGTACGGGGTGAGGGGCGAATAGGTTTTTGGGTAGCGATTACGCGACTGCTCGCTTCCGATCGTCTACTTCCTCTACGTCCGCGTCTCCTTCATCATCACCATGTCCACCGACACAGACCGTGCCGCCGCCGAGAAAGCTGAAGCCGACAAGAAGGCCGCCGAGGACGCCGCTGCTGCCACCAAAGCCGCGGCCTCTGCGTGGCCTACTGGAGGGTATAACTCGTTTATCCCGCTCCTGATTATTTTCATATTAGCAGTACTAGCAGTATATGTAGATTTGTCTACTGTTTGCTTAGTACGTGCATGTTTAGATCAGAGTCAGTACGTCATCAACTTAGTCAATGCCATGCTAGTGATTTACTCATGGATTAATTTAATCGAGAAATTGCCTATTTACTCAACAGCTTCTATCCTCGCAGTCGAACTCATCCTCTCCACTTGTATATACCTCTGGTGGTACTGATATTGTCTCACCGTGCGCATAACTACGAGGGCGCCGCTGACGCGTTCCGGGAGGCGCTGCAGCTCGACCCTAACGACGCGTTTGGTTGGACGCAGGTAACGTATTCAATACTGTAATGAGAATACGCTATATTAGATCACAGACTGAGCGATTACACGATGTGTTTGGTTCAAGCAACGGAAAAGGAAACCGTGGTCTGCCCCCGGCGGTCTTGTAGAAGATGCTCGGCTGCTGGGGAAGACTTGCGGCCAAATCAGAGAGCGCTAGCTGTTCATGGTGGCGCCACTGCTCACGGTAGAGAAAGGAAATCGGCCACGCTGCTGCCCGTGGCGGATATCAGCGGCGCTGCTCACGGCAGAGGGAGATCGCTGGCGCGCTGCTTACGGCGACGACTCACGGCGGCGAATGGAGATCCGGTGTTGTTTTTGAAGGGGAGGAAAATCTCCGGTCCTGCAAGCTGCTACTCGATCGATGCTCGTGGTGAAGAAAAGATCGCGCAAGCAGAGAATAGAGAGAGGGGATCGATACCGGACGAACGGCGTTATTCCATACCACAGGGTATCTGCTGTTTTTGCTTTTACGAAGAACCTTTTCTGATTACAGGGGACCCGAAACCGGTCTGACTCAAACAAACACAGGTAACGTATTCCTAAGCCGGTGTAATCGGAAGACGGCGGAAAAATCATCAACCAAACGCGTCGTAAGAATGAAGAGATTAAGGAAGCGCTGAGGTAACGATGACATTGCTTGCCTTGGGTTATTATCACCATGATCGATTTAATCCATCATCTGTGGTTGGAGATGTAGTTTCGATGCCTTTCGGAAGTTTTGATCTCTGACTTGCTTGCAGGAAGGCCGAGAAGGCTATGGAGTAGCCGCAGCGCGTGTAAGATATGCAACTGCCGGTACAGGGTCGCTTCCGAGGGAAGGAAGATCGAAGAACTCCCTGCCCTAGTTCTTCTCACATCTCTGCAACTACCCCGCTGTGTATCCCTGCGCCGGAATTACCGGGTACTACGTACCCTACTAACAGTAATAGCTACCGTTGCTCGTGGATGTGTTGCACTGACGAGGCAGCCGGTTTCAAACTCTGCTCGATCAGAGGCCCTGATTTCGTCGGCAGTTGCAGGGGTGAGACCTCGTTCTTTGTGACAGCATTATCTTAGGTGGGTGATGTGTTGTGTTGTACATATGGCTTAATAGATAGACTGATGCCATGCTATGTGACGGGCGCTTGAACATTTCTCTGCATTTTGTGACAATGATGGTGACCGGCCAGGTGAAAAACCCATAGCTAGTGCTAACAGGCGCTGCATTCTGTTATTTTTTCGCCCCAATGAAATGTAGAGGTTGGTGATAGTCGGACGGGGGTAAATAGGAAGTTAGAGTTATGAAGACAAACCTTGGAATCAAAAGGGTTTAGGCTTACTAGAACTAAAACCGAGTACATGCTGTACGGTTTCAGTACTACTAAGTGTGAGGAGGAGGAAGTTAGCCTTGATGGCCAGGTGGTACCTTAGAAGGACACCTTTCGATATTTGCTGCAGGAGGATGGGGGTATTGATGAAGATGTGAACCATCGAATCAAAGCCGGATGGATGAAGTGTCGCCAAGCTTCTGGCATCCTCTGTGACAAGAGAGTGCCATAAAAGCTAAAAAAGGCAAGTTCTATAGGATGACGGTTCGACCTGCAATGTTGTATGGCGCTGAGTGTTGGCCAACTAAAAGGCGACATGTTCAACAGTTAGGTGTGGCGGAGATGCGTATGTTGAGATGGATGTGTGACCACATGAGGAAGGATCGAGTCCGGAATAATGATATACGAGATAGAGTTGGGGTAGCACCAATTGAAGAGAACCTTGTCTAACATCGTCTGAGATGGTTTGTGCATATTCAGCGCAGGCCTCCAGAAGCTCCAGTGCATAGCGAGCGGCTAAAACGTGCGGAGAATGTCAAGAGAGGGCGGGGTAGACTGAATTTGACATAGGAGGAGTCTGTTAAGAGAGACCTGAAGGATTGGAGTATCGCCAAAGAGCTAGCTATGGACAGGAGTGTGTGGAAGCTTGCAATTCACGTGCCAAGTCATGAGTTGGTTGAGAGATCTTATGGGTTTCACATCTATCATATCTCAACTTGTTTGGGCTACATAGATAATTTCCAGATAGCAATGATTTCGTTAAAAACCTTACTAATACGAGGAGCCTCTTTGATTCACAGGATTCTTAAAACGTAGGAATAGAAAAAATGCGGAATTGCAATGTCATGCCCACTTCAATCTTACAGGATTTCATAAACACCAAATTTGTTTGATTCCATCATAGGAAAAGCAAAGAATTTTTAAAAAAGAGACATGAGTAGATGTTAGATTTTCTATGAAATTTAGTGCGAAGGATTGCTTAGAAAAAAATTCTATGGGATTTAATCCTACAAATCAAACAACCCCAATGCCGTAGTTATCCTTTGGTCATTTATCTGATAGTGGTGCTGTAGCTAGAGCTAGTAAATTAGGTGTTTCGTTGGGGAAGTCACCTACTGAGATAACTCTTTCTGTTAAAAATCTTAAAAATGTAAAGAGGATAGTGCTCTCTTTTTGTTGAAGAATAATTTATCTAAATATGACGAAGATCCACAAAATCTATTCATACCCAAGGTTTCAGATCTTTGTGAGGATCTAACTGAAGAAGAAAATATAGGATTGGCTGATCATACGGATTTTCAAAATATGTTTGCGTTTCTGAAATTTTTGTTCGAAATTCCAAAAAATGTTCTCGATCCTGAAATTTGTTCACAATTTCGAATTTTTTTCTTGTTTTTAAAGACTGTTCGCATTTTTCAGAAAAGTTCAAAAACTTCAGAAATTATTCGCTTCTTAGAAAAATGTTTATAAAAAGCATAGTTTTTCCAAAAAATGAATGTTTTATGATCGCAAACACATTTCAAATTTTGCGAATGGAAAATTCAAATATTTTCTACAAACATGATTTTTTTTTTTAAAATCACAAATGATTTTTTTTTATTTTTCAGGAAGGTTCAAAAACTTCAGAAAGTCTTCGTTTCTTTGAAAAAATGTTCGGGATTTCAAATATTTTCATGTTTATAAAAAATATTTTTTTCTTCAAAAAATGAATGTTTATGAGAGAACTTTCAAATTTTGTGAATGGAATAAAAAAGTCAAACATTTTCTACAAAATGTGAAAGTTTTTTGAAAATCATGAACAATTTTCTGAATATATGAAAAATATTTCTTTGCATACGTTCCTTACATTGTCTAGATGAAAATAAATTAAGCACGAAGAAAATTTATAAGGTGGCTCCGCTGTTGGGTAGAGTGGGACAAAACCAGAAAAAAATAGTAGGTCATGTGGTGAGATGGGCGATCCATCTTCTCCTTCTATACGTATGGATGGTACCGGCTGGGCTGACTTTTGTTTCTATTCGATGTGAAGGTTCGTTTATATTGATTTCCATCAATTTATATAGTAATCACTAACATTTGTAGAAGGATGAATCCACTGCCACATGGAGTACATGATTCCATCAAACCTGTTTTCTATCTTCGTCCTTGACCGACTGACTGTCTGTGATGGAATCTTTCTCCGAATCACTATGTCGACGATTATCATGCTGATTGGCCTCATACGGCTACTCCACTAGAGTTGCCCTCAGCCTTGTGATCTGTGCGGTCATGTGAGTGTGAGTGTCCATTGTTTTCGGGCGCAGATCCTCTATCACTGGCTTAATTCAGAGAATCTCTGTACTCATTTTTCGCGAATACGCAAAGCTTGCGTATCATTGCATTGATAAAAGGAGTAAAATGAGTACAGAGAGGGGTACAACTCATGACACGAACACACGCAGACGTGAACATGGTGTCCAGAGCAGACAGACAAGGGGTGCTTGGCCCGAATAGAGAATACATCACAGCTAAACCTACCAAGCCCGAACCGAGATCGGCAATGCCAAACTAGCAAGACTTCCAACATAAGCCAGAACACAGGGACAGCGCGAGCGAGCAAGATAGCGCCTTCAAGAAGGAATTCTTCACTGAGACGTCGTCGCCATTCGGTCCGGAGGAACCAGACCTAGGGTTTCCCCTGAGCTCGAAGAGGGGCGCAGCTGAGAGCCTTGTGTAACACCCTCGATGCGGCTATATCTCCCACGTGTCGAAGCACGACTTAGAGGCATAACCGCATTGAAAGCAATGTCGCAAGTGAGGTAATCTTCACACAACCCCTGTAATACATAAGGGAAAGAGATACATAGTTGGCTTACAATCGCCACTTCACACAATACATGAATAAAGCATTACATCAACCAGATACAATCAAGGTCCGACTACGGAACCAAAATAAAAGAAGACTACCCCAAATGCTACACAGGTCCCCGATTGTCCCGACTGGGCTCTACTACTGATCAACTAGAATGAAACAACACAAAGGACAAGATCTTCATCGAGCTCCTCCTGAGCTGGGTTGCGTCATCTGTACGGACTCATCGGCACCTGCAAGCTGGTTTTGGAAGTATCTGTGAGCCACGGGGACTCAGCAATCTCGCACCCTCGCGATCAAGACTATTTAAGCTTATGGGCAAGGTAAAGGTATGAGGTAGAGCTGCAGCAATTGACTAGCATATATGGTGGCTAACCTGTTCGCAAAAGAGAGCGAGAAGAGAAGGCAAAGCACGGTCGATAAAAGTATGATCAAGAAGTGATCCTAGAACAACCTACGTCAAACATAACTCCAACACCGTGTTCACTTCCCGGACTCCGCCGGAAAGAGACCATCACGGTTACACACGCAGTTGATTCATTTTAATTAAGGTCAACTTCAGGTTTTCTACAACCGGACATTAACAAATTCCCATCTGCCCATAACCGCGGGCACGACTTTCGAAAGTTCAAATCCCTGCAGGGGTGTCCCAACTTAGCCCATCACAAGCTCTCACGGTCAACGAAGGAATAGACCTCCTCCCGAGACGTTCCGATCAGACTCGGTATCCCGGTACAACAAGACATTTCGACAGGGTAAAACTAAACCAGCAACACCGCCCGAATGTGCCGACAAATCCCGATAGGAGCTGCACATATCTCTTTCTCAGGGCACACTCAGATTGTCCTAGGTACGGGTAGGCCAGCCCAGAGTTGCCCCTGGTGGTCACCGGCAGCTGACAGGTTGGACCAACACTCAGAGGAGCACTGGCCGGGGGGGGGGGGGGTAAAATAATAATGACCCTCAGGAGCGCGACTCCCAAGGGAAAAGAAAAGGCTAGGTGGCAAATGGTAAAACCAAAGTTGGGCATTGCTGGAAGAGCTTTACTTAAGGCGAACTGTCAAGGGGTTCCCATAATAGCCCAACAGCGTAAGAAACGCAAAAATCCGAGAACATAACACCGATATGACGGAAACTAGGGCGGCAAGAGTGGAACAAAACACCAGGCATAAGGCCGAGCCTTCCACCCTTTACCAAGTATATAGATGCATTAATTAAATAAGATATATAGTGATATCCCAACAAGTAAACATGTTCCAACAAGGAACAACATCTCCATGTTCCAACAAGGAACATACTTCAATCTTCACCTGCAACTAACAACGCTATAAGAGGGGCTGAGCAAAGCGGTAACATAGCCAAACAATGGTTTGCTAGGACAAGGTGGATTAGAGGCTTGGTTCAACAATATGGGAGGCATGACAAGCAAGTGGTAGGTATCGCAGCATAGGCATAGAAAAAGAGCGAGCATCTAGCAAAGCAAAGATAGTAGTGATTTCGAGGGTATGATCATCTTTCCCGAGATCCCGCAAGGAAGAAGAACGAGTCCCTGAAGAAGGCAAACAGACGTAGTCGAACGGTTCCTCACAAACACGACGTTATCGGAACCAACCCGAAGAAGCAACACCGGAAAGGAGCAAACAACATAGTAAACAACCAACACATAATCATGACATGATGCACAATCAAGTATGATGCATGTCCGGTTTAATGATAGATGGCATATCAAAGAGCACAAGCAATCCTACAAATTAAGTGGAGCTCATTATGCAACGGAGTTGCATATTGAAGAAAACACCACATGACTTATTTAGTTCTATCTGGTTTATGTACCCAACAATATTAAATGTTCTTAGCATGGCAAGAGGGTGAAGCATAATTAAACTACCTAACTAGGCAAGTTTAAATGAGGCCGGAACAACAAACCACAAGTCCGGAAACTCCTCATATGCATGTTTTTGGTTATGGTACTGTTCTGCTCTAAACACAATTTTAAAGTTGTTAAACATGCAAAGTAAGGTCACCATGATAAACTAGGCATTTTCCTACCCCATTTACATATAAAGATTATTAAATTCCGAGTTACGGTTATTTAGTTATGAATTAAATCATTTTAACATGGCATAGGGACAAATTTAAACAAACATCATTTTAAACATCTTAAACATGGGTGAAAGTTGCATATTATTAAACTAGAAAAAATTCTAGCCATTTTACATATAAAGTTTATTTAATTCCGACGCACGGTTCATGAGTAATTATATGCATGTTGTCTAGGGACTAAACTATAAACTGGCAGTTTTCTGGATAAATAGGAAAAATCGCTGATAGAAGAAAAACAGACACGGGCCGAAACTGTTCTTGGGCCAACAGAGAGGCGCTGGGGAGCAGCTCACCCCTTGGGCTTCGGCCCGGTTCGCTGGAGAAGGCCAACAGTGGGGCGCAGCTGGGCCTCGGCGCTGGCAGGCCGGCCACTCGGGCGCTGGGTGGATCGCTGGCGGGCTGAAGCGATGGGCCGGCTGGAGCGTCTCGATGAGAAGTCAGCGCAGGGGCGCGGCTCCGTCGTCCTCCTCTCGAACGGCGGCAGCGCAGGACTTGGCGAAGGACGATGCGATGGGCAGTGGCGGTGGACCAAGGCGAAGTAGGGGAGGTCCGGCAGAGGATGCAGAACCCGGGCGGCGCGATCCTTGCAGGAGAAACACGACGACGACGCGGTTAGCGGCAGTAGCAGGAGGTAACGAGAAACAGAGAGGAAAAGCGCTGAGGAGGACCTGCGGGTCGGAGCGGCTGGCGCGCTGACGACGGAGGATGATGAGGTGGCGAAGGGCAAGGCAGGGGGCTCGGGATCGAGCTCTTCTCGATTTGGAGCGCGGAGGGAGCGGGAGACGCTCGGCTGCGGGCTCGGGAAACTCGTGGGCGAGGGCAGCCGGATCCGTTTGGGAACGGGAAGGGGCGGCGACGGAGGAGCTCTGCTCCGGCGAGCTGGTTCTGGCGACGACGAGGATGGCCAAGACCCGACGGATCCGTGGAGATGCGGTGGTGACTCTGTTGCGGTGACGGATCCTGCGAGCTCGGGCTGCAACTCTCCATGGCGTCGTCATGGGGCTCCTGCTGGTGGTGAGGACACCGACGAGCGAGGCCGCTGGAGGGAGCGACAGCGGGGTCGGTGAGGCGACGCGCTCGGGCGGCTTGGCGGTGCAAGGGGACGAGGAAGGGGCCTGCATCTATTGCTGCGGTGGCGCTCAGGAAGCAGAGGAGGCAGTGGGGCTCGTGCGCGGCGTCGCTGCGGAGGGGGTGGCTCGGCAGGAGGACGAGGAGGAGACTGCGGCGATGGGTTTGATTGATTGGATGGAGGAGATGGAATGGATTTGATCGGGAGGATTCCCAGGAGGGTGGCGGCTGTTGTTGGATTGGATCGGGCAAGATCCCGATGAAGGAGGGGGGGTTGGTCAGCCGGCGGCGGAGACGGGATTGATGGGACAGCTTCCTCAATTTTAGGGTTGGCGATATATATGGCATATGGATTTTTGGATAGGGGCTACCTCGACCCTACGATCGCAATCGGACGATTGCAGATAAAATAGCTAGGAAGCCCAATTAACAAAACGGAGATGTTTTGTAGATGTTTGGGGATGTTCCGGACACAACGGTAACGACTGTCCGGGTTGGGTCCGGGACAGATTTCGGACGCGCGCGAGGGGGGCTGCGGGCTGACGAGAGAGGTTAGGTTGGACCTGGCGGTAGGCAGTGAGCTGTGTAGACGGTCTCGAGCTGAGAGAAGAGAAGAGAGGGAGGCCCGGCGACTGTTTCCGGAGACCGAAAACGTCCGACGTTTTGACCGACTATAATGTCGTTATAGTTATCCGTTGGGGCGTCAAACGGACTCCGAACGCGATGAAACTTGGCAGGCGGTCTACTGACAACAAAACAACACCGCACGCCAACTTTCAACCCATTCCGAGAACATTTTCCGGCCACTTATAAAATAATATTTCGGACATGCCGCGAGCGCCTGCAAGTGTGTCTGGGCTCAGAATGGACAACGGAGAGAACGAGGAGGCCGGGACGGATGCAAATTTTGAAAACATGATGATGCAATGCACATGATGACATGACAAAGATGCAACACGCAAGCGAATGACATGGCAACAACAGCAAATAAGCGGAGGACATCTGGCACATCGGTCTCGGGGCGTTACACCTTGACAGCGCCTCCAAGGAGGGAACGACATCCGCAGACGCCGTCGCTGCCAGCACCGGCAAGCCGAGCAAGGATTTCTCCCAGGCCTCGGGCTGAGCAATTCCATAGCCGCCGTATCTGGAGTCGAATGAGGAAGTCGACGTTGGTCGGAGCCACCATGTCGGAAGGGGATTGGAGGCACCTGCCCTCGGAGGGTGGCACCGTCTCCGAACACACGAGCGCTGGATCTCTTTGTTTAAGCTGACACTTAGCAGAGTGCTTAAACTATGTGGATCAGAAAAGTAAATAGGGCACCTGTCCCTCTCGCCATGCCACGCAACTAGTGAGCTTTTGTCTGAGTACAGAGATTACACCTGAGCCCACGCCCACGCCCCCGCGTCGCCAGCCTCTGGCGACACGCGGGAAACCCCAGCTGCCGCCGCCAGGGAGGCACCTCCCCGCCAGCCATAATCGTCACTGTCTTCTTGTCGTTGTTCAGGAAACCCATAATCGTCGTTGGCCCACAAAGGTGTCTTTATTTTCGGCTCATCTCTTGATGATCATCCCACGAATTGGGCCGTCTAACAATTAATGGAAACTGGTGATTTGTGTTAATCAACCGGTGATTGTGTTAGGCTAGTCATAGTGGGAGTAATTTAGCTAGTAACATAGCGCACTTTAAGAATTTTTTACTTATGTGACAAGTAATTAATGAGAGGTGGTAACATACTATGTTACTGTAACATAGCGGTTTTTAAGACAAGATGAGTCTACAAGGTAATTAATGAAACCATCTAAGTTACTATTATTATGTTATTTTACATTATGAAGGTAGTAATTTAGGTTAGTGCCATATGCATGACACTAGTATAAGTTACTCCCCACTATGACCAGCCTTATGATGAGTGGAACAATTTATTTGTTTATTTTATTAATTAATGGAGCGGCAGAGGGCAGGCACAAGAAAAGATGCACAATCTCGTGTTTTTTTGGTGGTTAAACAAAGTGTGCTTCTCACGGTTCATGTGGCTGGCAGAAACTGCTAATGAAAATGCGGTTTTTGGCCTGGCATGCAATCTTTGCAATAAACCTAGAAATACATGTATTTGGCATTGTTCTCTCCTCTTTGCTTTGCTGCGACCCTGAATGGGATGGGTTTCTTTCGGACAGAGTCAAGTTGATAGCACCCTAACTTGCATAAGAAAGACTGAAGAAATCCATAAAGATTCAACACTGATGATTGAATTGCACAGTAAAGAATCGAACCAAACAGCTGGAGTACAAGTGATTTATTTATGGAGAAGTCTTTTTTTCAATCGATTGATTTCTCATCTTGTTAAGTCGTCTCTGCCTTGCGTCACGCGTCCCAACGGGACCGCCGCACGCTTACCAATGGCGGAGCTAAATTTTAGCTTACCAATTAATGGTATTTCATCTACTTTCTCTAGGGTCAGGGGGGGCCATAGCCCCCTTGGCCCCAGTGAAGCTCTGCCATCACCGCTTACCTCTCGCTTCCTTATCTTCTTGGGTGAAGCAATCCCATCCGCTCCACATGCTCGATCCCCTTTTCTAGCTCTCGCTTCCTTCTCTTTCTTTCCAAATCAACTTCACTATTGGCGCGCTGGTGCTCCCAGGCCCGGCCAGCCACAATTTATTGCCAACACTTCATGTTGCAGGGACACTGCGAGCTGCCGGATGGGGGGCGACGCCGTCGAGGTCACCAATGCTGCGATGGCGGCGGGGCTGCAGCAGCCGACATCTCGCAGCTGAGGCGCTGCCAGCCGGTGCTGCAGAACGTCGACGGATGACGTGGAGGGGGCGCCTGGCAAGCTTCGTTGCAGCATCCACCTTGCTGCATGCCGAATGGGGCCCAACGCCGTCAGGTCACAGGTATTGCGATGCCCGTGGGACTGCAGCAGCCGGTGAAGCAGAAAGGGCTCGTCGGCGTTGCGATGAAGCATCGCGTGGGGGCTGCCGGAGCTGCAGTGAAGCGCGCGGGGTCGTTGAAGCTCCGCCCACGTTGCAATAAGCACCGCCGGAGATACAGTGAAGCGTCGCCGGAGTTGCAATGAAGTGCCGGGGGGACGTTGAAGCTCGTCCTCGCGGCAATGAAGCTTAAGCCGGAGCTGTAATGAAGCTTTCGCGCAGCGGCGACGTCCTCAGTGTTGCCACGGAGCAGCCCCTGGTGGCTCCCGGTGCTGCGATGCAGCGGTCGTGCTTGCCGGCGTCGGGGCGACGGCAGGTGCATCAGTGCTGCACTCGTCGGTGTAACAGGGGTGTGCAGTCGTCGTCGTTGCTGAGAGGAAGTGGGTGTCGCAGCAGCGTCGGGGGCTTGTGGATGCAGACGAGAGGATCACGACGTGAGGAGGTGAGTTGTTCTAATCGGACGGGCCACATGCGCCTAATCAAACGGTTGGCCAGGCGGATGATTTCTCACCCGCCTTTATTTATCCATCCCATCTCCCAGCTAGCTCGGTAACGATTATTTTGAACCACATGAGTTTATACCTAGATAGTACTCTAGATGAGAAGCTGTAGCTGGCTCAGAGCACAGAAACAAACACCACACGTACAGTTCCCAACCGACATGACACGAACACGACCATACAACTGAAACACCGAATCGGATGTACAGCTCCCCACACACAGCAAGATTCATCCGCAACGATTCTTGTCGTAACGTCATCGGAAACATGCTTCGATCATCAGTGGATCCATCTATCGATCGCGACCGCGACAATGCATGATCAATGGACAAGGAGCCTGCTGAGTGCTCTTGACTTGACATGGCCTGTTGTCTTGTTGATGGTCATTCAGCTGCAGAGCCTGACGGTGCACGCCACCGCCCGCGCCCAGTACTTGAGCCGCGTCTTCACCTCCTCCGTGCTATCCCCTGCAACACCACCCACCACCACCACGTTAGATGAAGAAGAACAACTCGATTCTTGTAGTAGAATTGTAGTGGGAGGCGTTTGATTTGTTTTGCTCGCCTGGGCAATGGGCGGCGAGGAGGTCGGCGTGGCGGCCGTCGCCTGCTCCTGCGGTGCCAGGGGCTGGTCGAGGTCCTCGTCGGTGAGGCTCCTCGCGCGGCCCACGCCGTCGCCGCCACAAGGTGATGACGCGGCGCCGGTGCTGCCCGTCTCCTCGGCGGCGACGACCACGGGCTTCGGGCGCCGTGGCCACGCAGCCTCCCACTGAGCTCCGTGCCTGAACCAGACGTCCTGAGCCTCCTCCGCCTCCCTGCTGGTCGCGGCCATACTCACAATGTTCTTGTGGCGGCGTGGCGGAGGCTGGGGCGGTGGTGTCGACGGGTTGGATGAGCAGGTGGAGGACGGTGCGGTGGTTATCGCGGCGGCGCCGGCTGCATAGCCGGGCTCGGAGTCGGAGGTCGACATCTCGTCGCTCTGCTATGCTCTGCTTCTCCCGTGTGGTGGATGTGGCGTGCAGAGGGGCGAGGTCGGAGCCATATGTATGCTGGATTGCTGGTGGGGTCCGTCTAGGACTCTAGGTGGATGTTGTCTGGTTCGGATGGGATGGCTGTTGGAATTGATTTCTTGTTGTAAAAAGTCTCAGAGATAAAACGGGGAGTCTTTTTTTTTTGGAAAACCTCCATATATTAATTAATTTGGAAAGGTTATTACAACCGTTCATTGCAAAATTCGCCACATAGACCGGAACACTATTGAGAAGAATCTCATCAGATCTACTAATAAAGCTAAACTTCGCAATTTTGTGAGCCAGCCCATTGACTAGCCGATTGATTTTCGCAATTTTAAATTTTTTGATCATACTGGATGTACTCAAGGCTTATTTCTTCATATCAACGAGAGGAGATCTGTCAGCCTTCTCATTTGCAAGGAAAGAGCGAACAAAATCACAACCAGTCTCTGGAATAATGGACTGGTAAAGAGTAATACTGATATAAAAGCCTGCCAGGCATGCACGCAGTTCAGCTTCATTCCCGCTGGAACATTAACCCAGAAAGTCTCACGAAGAAATAATAGCTTCATCAGATGAGTTCCTAGCAACCACCTCCACACTGGCGGCATTATTACTCTCCACATAACTAGCATCGACATTGACCTTGATATAATCAACTGGGGAAGGTTTCCACAACACATGATCTTATAATGGTGTGAAAACTGGTATAGCACCTTCCATTTTTTCCTTTACCTTTGTTACCAGGAACAACCTCAATAGTGTCGTGACATGATGTAAAAGAAGACCAATAATTATACACAAAAATTGCAGAAGCAGCAATGGATTCCTTCCCTTTTCTGAATATTAAATCATTTCTCAGGTGCTAGGCTCGCAAGAAAAAAAACAAAATTTGCTCGCAAGCTCAAATGATCCAACAAAATCAAAAGCCAATTTGGTCCCGAGAATTTGAACAACTCTTCATCAGGAATATTCCATGACTCTCTCAAAGCCAATTGAAGAGCATGAGCCCGTGAACAATAACGAGAGCATGAAAAGTGCTTTCATCTTCTACTCCATAAATAGAGCACATACCTGAAGTAATATGATGGTGTTTAACTCTATTAGTTTGGACCATCAAGCAATCGGATGCGCCACGCCATGCAAAAATCCTTATCTTCTAAGGCATATTAGCCTTCCAAAGCCTTCGTTCTCCATTTGGTTTGGCACTAGATTGACCCATTTTATCCTGACTATCCTTCAACTCAAACGCTAAATTGTACGTATTTTTGATGGAAAATATACCATATTTCTCATAGTGCGACACAATAAAATCCTCATCCCCATAAGCGTGAATACGATTCTTAAGAATCCCCTGTACTGAGCAAGTGCTGCATGCCTGCATCCATCCAAATGTGTACTGGCGGTGAGCTCCAGAGAAGTTGATGCACAAGACTCTGTTTTGGGCGGGCCGACAAGGACGACGTCGATTCTAGACCGATGCCCTGGCGTCCAAAGTCCATATAGCCTATTGTGCATCCTCATCTTACAGGGCCAATGCCCACGGTGTTCAAGGTCCGACGCCCGCACTACCATCCGTCAGCATGGCCTTTGACCGCCGACGAAAGGTCTGGAAGGTAGCTCGTTTCACACCCGTGCCGTAATCTAGTCTAGACGAGGACAAGTAGCATGAGGTCCATGAGCCAATGCAGCACAAATACGAGGTGTCAACTTATTGATAGTACTATATCACCATCTACAGTTGACTTTTGAGCACGGGTTTTACAGAGCACTTTATTTTGAAGTTTAGAAAACCACATTTTTAGGTTTTGAATTTTTTCAAATTCTGTGTGCATGAACGTATAACAATGCAATATACCGGACCAAAATTTAAGCAACATACATGCTTGCATGTAAAAGATACAAAAAAGGCAAAATACATGAAAATCAGTGGCTTGTTTTTTGGTAGAAATTTTGTCTTTTTTTGTGCAGCACGTAATACAACATATTATTGAATGAAATTTCACACCCCCCCAATCTTTTAAGCATCTTTCTGGAGCAGTTCAAAATAAACTGCTCCCTTGCCCCATGTTCTGAAAATCAGTTTTACACTAACAGCCTGCTATTTCCCGCTATACCGCTAAATTTGCAGCCATTTAGCCCACTAAACCGTTACACAAAACCATCCTTCTGCCTTATTCTTTGTTCTTGTTTCTGATATATGTCATGCATTGATGCAAAGCTTGCTTATTGAATTAGGACACCTGATTGGTGCACTAGTAGAAAACAGGGCTTTGGTCACGGGGCAGTTTTCACATTAGTCCCGGTTCAGTCAAGAACCGGGACTAACGTGAGCATTTATCCCGGTTCACCTGGGCCCTTTAGTCCCGGTTCGTGCCACGAACCGGGACTAAAGGGTGCGATGCCCATTAGTCCCAGTTGGTGGCACCAACCGGGACTAAAGGTTAGACCTTTAGTACCGGTTGGTGCCACCAACCGGTACTAATGGATTTTGAGGCATTAGTACCGGTTCATGGCACGAACCGGTACTAAGGGTCCCATTTTCAAACTCTCCCCCCCTAGACCGCCTTTTCAGTTTTTAGAAAAAAAAGAAAATGATGGAAATGTCAAAAAAAATAAAATAAAATAAGTTTCCCATGTGATATGTGGTCTACTTGTTGGGAAAATTTAGAAATATGAATTTCGACTTTATTTGCAAAATCTCTCTGGAATTTGTAAAATGGGCATAACTTTTGCATACGAACTCGGATTAAAAAAAATTTATATAAAAAATCATCTACTCGAAAAGTTACATCCGAATTTAACTGGGGGAACCCCGTTAAACATTTTCAAAATCCTCGAAAACCTAACAGAAAAACAGTTACGGGGCTTTTAAGATCTAGAGTGGAAAAAATCGAAAAAATTACTAGTCAAATCTGGTCAAACAGTGGTCAAACTGTCGTCAAACAATGGTCAAACTAATTATTCTAGACTATTAGTGTTACTAAATAATTATTTCAGTTATTTTGAATTTTGGTCAAATCTGGTCAATCTGTGGTCAAACTAATTATTCAAGAAATATTAGTGTTACTAAATAATTATTGTTTTTTAAAACAATAGTTTCAAACTCAAACAGTGAAATGTGTCACTTCATGCTCAAGCAAAATTCATGAAGGTTAATAGGATTGACATCTTATTATTGTCAGGAAAACAATAAATGCAGACTTGGAAACGAGAGAGAATAGAACCTGGAAGTTAAGCGTGCTCAGGCTGGGGGAGTGGGAGGATGGGTGATTGTTCGGGAAGTTAGATGATTTGGAATGATGAGGGGTGATTAGAGGATAAATTGAGCAGTGATGAGGGGTGGTGATTACACACTAGAGGTTAAAATAATTCAGAAATTTGAAAATAAAAAAAATTCAATTTTTTTTTTCAAAAAAAAATCATAAAATTTCCTTTAGTCCCGGTTGGTGTTACCAACCGAGACTAAAGGTGGAGCTCCACGTAGCCGCGCCCTTTAGTCCCGGTTCGTGTAAGAACCGGGACTAAAAGGGAGAGGCATTAGTACCGACCTTTAGTCCCGGTTCGAAAACCGGAACTAAAGGGGCCTTACCAACCGGGACAAAAGCCCCTTTTTCTACTAGTGGTGCTTGATGTTCGGACATGCATATATGTCAAGTATATGCGATATATCATATATGATATTTGATTGTATACTTTATTTTTTTATTTTTCATGATCTAAGAAAAAGCGCTAAATGGGCTTAGCTTCGCTAGCTGTAGCTCCACTATAGCTTTTCATAGCGTCTAGCCTAGCCGCCGCTAAATGGTGAGTCATAATGCTGCTCTCTATCTAGCATAGTGATAGTACACATACTCCCTCCATTCGATAATGTAATGTGGATAGCGAGAGAGGGATTGCAGCATCCGAGCTCCACTGCTCCCTATATTTAAACATTTCGAAATTTGTATTTTTGAAGTTTCAAAAAAATGTGAAATGTTTCATGGGGATACATATAAACATTCTGAATACCCGTGGCAAGTTTTGGTAGTAATCTCGTTTTGTCTGAGGCTATAGAAAAAAAACAAATTTCTGACACTATATCTCTACTACTATAAAATAAGCAAACGTTAACTCCCCTAAACGCACCCCGCTTACTGTACACAGAAGAAAACACATCAATTGGAGGGTCAAGATAAGCCTACTCAATGGGATCTAACCGTCAATACAGAAAAGTATCCCTGACGTTGTACGATAAGCAATTTAGGTGGGCGGACGAAACTCTGCCGTCCTTGAGCCAACGCCAACAAAAAGAAAAGAAAAAAACACACCGAAACAGCCACATCCGCTCCAAAATTAGCGGCGACCAATCCTCCTGCCGCTCTTCAGAGTTGCCCTCCACCGAAACGCCCGCGCCGAGGACGCCCGCACCAACGACGCCAGACGACGCCGACGACGCCCGCGACATCCACGACGACAGCCTCCTCGCCAACACAGGTGCATGCTTTCTCTTCAATCTTTCAGACGCCGTCGCCCACACTGACGCGACTGTCTCCGGACTGCGCATCGGCGGCGGCAAACTCCTCGGCATGCACCTTTGCACGCATCTTTCAGACGCCGTCGCCCACACTGACGCGACTGTCTTCGGACTGCGCATCGGCGGCGGCAAACTCCTCGGCATGCACCTTTGCACGCATGTGAAGATGTTAACAATGACATCCGTTCATTGCTCCTGTTTCTGTTCTGCATAGTTCTACATAAATAGTGAAATCATGGTTAATCCACATACTAGGATCTATGTTTGTCCATGTAATCGATGCAAGAGATGAACCATATGTCGTGAGCATATGTTATGAAAACCAATCATAAAGTGCATGAGCAAGTGAAATCATACCACAGATCCTCAGCAGATCCCCATGGTACTGAAAATTTGATACCACTGACCTAACCTATGACTGAAACAAATCTTTGTAGTTTGCCACAATGTTCTGTCAAAATCATATGACCATAAGAAAATACACTCTATGCATGAGGCCTCTTGATCGAAAGCGACAATCGCGATTGAATCTATTACAAAGATGTCCCCTCAAAATCATATGACCATAAGAAAATACACCCTATGCATGAGGCCTCTTGACAGCGACAATTGCGATTGAATCTATTATAAAGTACAACATTACATTTCGAGGTTGTTGGTTCCATATTCTAAATGATGGTCTTGCGCTCCATTAAATATAATGATCTCACATGTTTTTACAGGATTCGTATTCGTATGGGCCCTACCACTCCCAACAGGACCCCCACTCCCAGCAGGACGCGCACCCCCTTCCAGGATATAAGCAACAACCAAACATCAGGTATTGATCATAACCCAGTCAGGACGCGCACCCCCTTCCAGGATATAAGCAACAACCAAACATCATGTATTGATCATAACCCAGTCACTCAAGTTCGATACAGTATTACAACTGCTGAACTGTTTCATGATTTGCAGACCCAAAGGAACTAAAAAGGCAGAGGGATAGAGAGCGGTATGCAAAAAATAAAGATGAGATTAATAAGAGAAGGCGTGAAGCCTACAAATGAAAAAAAAAATACCAGTGAGGAAATAGATGGCCTACATAACGGAACACCGGCACAGCTAGCTGTATCACAAGGTAATGATGATCAAATTTCATTATCTATGCCCCAATTGAATTGGCTATAACTTATTTGGAACATGATATGGTGAGTCTCAGTTCCATATAAATGTTTGTATAGATGGGACCTAAACTAACAAAAACCCTATTTTCAGATATACATTCCAGTTAACATTGAACACTTCCATTGGTACCTAGCAGTTATAAATGCCGGGCATCGATGCATCCAGGTGCTCGACTCGCTAGGCCCAGGAATGAGCCGCAAAGACCTCACCGCTATGGTTAGTCATTAGTCCCACTACACCATTTTTTGATAACACGATTTCTGTTATTGTTCGGTTGTGATGCTAATACTTTTTCATTTATTCATTCAACAGCTCAAAGGACTAGAAAATGTATTCGAATATGCATCGCTTCAAGTGGAACTAAAAACTGATAAGTGGAAAGACTTAAACATCTCATCATGGCCAAGGGAAGAGTTTATTAAGAGCAAACTACAAAGAGACTGGTATACCTCCTAACTCAAAGGCTCAAAGTAATTGACTTCCGAAGACTCTGAATTTAGGCTTATTTTGACAGCAATCTGTAGGAGGAATTAGTTTAAATAAGCATGGAGTAGTTTAACATTTTTTGAAAGCAAGCTGCGCACACATCTTACTGAATTTAGGCTCATCTTGAAAGCAAAGTTTTGATAGTTTTTTAGCTTTGACATACAATTTTGATAGTTTGGGGACAGATTTAGTCACTGAACCAATTATGACCAGCACATCATTAAACTTTAGTCTCAATATATCTGAATTTCTATCTCTGGACCATGTGGCGGCAAGCAAGCAAATTAAATTGGTAAACAGTACAATGTACAACTGATTCAGCACTAGAGGTCGGCAGTGATAGCACCAAGCGAAATTCAGTAATTATAACCAGCAAATCATTAAACTTAGTCTGAATATCTCAATTCTATCTCTGGACCATGTGGCTGCAGGCAAGCAAATTAAATTAGTAAACAGTGCAATGCCTATCTCATTGAACACTAGGGCCTGAGAGCAACTAGATTCAGTCAAGCATGCAAGTGAATCTAGAGCAGCAGAAAAATCAGGGAACCAGACCTATGAAATCAAAACGAGAGATAGGTAGAGGGAGGCTTGACCTTGGATTGTTGCTGCCCCATGGCTGGGCGTCATCCCGTGAGAGAAGCCTCACTCCTCCTCTCCCTACATCAAGTTGGTGCAGGTGCGTGGTGAGTTGGAGGCTGGCTGCATCCATTGGCGTGTTGAGGTCTCCTGCAGCCCAGCACGAACACCAACAGAGCAACAAGGTGTGAGGAACACGCATACACTCCTGTAGAATTGAATCAAATAGAGAGGGGAGGCGGGAGGTGGCGCACTTTTTCCTTGAGTGAGTGCTGCTAAAAATCCATGGCTGGGTGTCTTCATCCTCCTCGCTGTGCATAGAGTCCAGTTGCTGTGTGCGTGAGGCAGGAACGTACATCTCATCTCAGGGAAGGGAAGAAGAAGAAATCCAAGAGGAAAGGAGAAGGGGGCGGACCTGTATGTCGTCGGGGTAGCCTTCCTGTCCCGGAGCCACGGGGTAAGGTCGCCGGAGCCAGACGGAGCAGATCCAGCGCCGGCGCACGCGCATCCAGCGCCTCCTCGCCCAGCAGCACCATCAGCGGCGGATAAAAATTCAACCTTTGACCTACGGGGTGTGAGAGAGCGGCCGCGCTGGTGACGAAGGGGAGGGCAGCCTGACCAGGGAGCGCCGGCGATGGTGACGAATGGGAGGGGGCGGCCTGACCAGGGAGCGCTGGCTATGGTGGAGAGAATGGGGAACGGAGGAGATTGTGAGGGAGTGGTGGGGAACTATCCCGAGAAGAATCTGAGGCGGCAGTGGAGATGATGACTGCGGTTTTTTTTTAGAAATCTGACGTTTTTTTCTTAATACTACTATGTAGAGTACTGTACTAGGCAGTGACGGGAGAGATTGTGATTGATCACGGCCTTGTCCGAACCAAAAAAGAAGTTGTCTTATTTTTATCGGTCGTGTCCGATTCACCTCACATTATAATAATAAAAATTAGATCCAGAATAGATGTTTTTACTATAGACTAGGATACATGTGTTGGATCAGAAATATGTCACACTTTTTGAAAATATAATTTGAGTGACATGATAACATTTTGTAGCAATCTGATACCATGTTAACTTGTTTTGTTTGAGACGTGCGTTGCACGTGCATGCTTACTAGTAGGAAAAAAGTGTGCCATTTTTTGTCAGAAATTTCTCTTTTTTGTATTTCCCAAAATACAAAGTATTTTGTTTTCAGCTTTTTACCAGGCCTTAGGAATGTGTGTATGTATTCACATATTTAATATAAGATTTTTTGAAGCAACAAAAATGTGTTTTTCAAAAATTTCAACTACCAGGAGCCCTGGAGCCCGGTTGCTGCAGCCACTTTTCGTGTGGATAGCGGGCTACAGAGTGGAGCTATTTAAAGCTTTGATAAAGACAGAAACAAAAAATAGGGGTCTTGATACTTGATCTAACAATGGCTAGTGACCACATCTACCACATTGGTTCCAAATTTTTGACACTCGATCGAGAACTAAATTTTTGACACTCATACTTCATGAGCTCCCCCACTTTGGGCACGAGGCAGGACCAACCAACGACGAACTTAACCGTGCAGAAGGCAAGCTTGCATACGGCAATAGTGGCGGAGGACCTTCTTGGGCATCAGCTCCGTGACCCCAGATTTTCCGTACATGCATCCGGTCCTCTTGCTGTAGGCCTCTATGCAAAGTTTCAGCCTCCCGCCTTCCTCCACGCACACGACATGCCGGGTAAGGGTGATGATGCTGTCGGCGAGGTCCACGCGAAATGTCCCATCTCGAGCGTCAAGCAGTACGAAGTCCTCGTCTGCGCCGGTCGTGCCGGAGACGACGACGCGGATTCCTAAGGTTTTGGGCCACCGGCCCTGGGTGACCTCGGCGGAGATGACGGTGGCCTCGATCGCCCTGGCGAGCGGGGCGGCGGTGAGCTCCAGCGAGCAGCGACTGCTGGAACAGGTGGTGCGCGCGGGGTGCTGGTTGCCTGCGTCGGCGGAATTGTCACTGCCGAAATCACGTCCATATGTCACAACTTTGGAGATGAACTCTTCGTCTTCGCGCTCCGGGGCTCCGCCCTTGAGTTTGAGCTGGACCTCGACGTCGACGGGGCGGCGAACACGACGGTGCGGGACGGGCCTGTGAGCTTCAAGAAGGGATCCTGCAAGCATCATTTGCACTCGTTAATGGATCAGTTGATGTCAGCTACAGATGATGGTTCAGAGGAAAAACAGACCTGTTGAGTGAGGTTTAGGGAGGCTTCCCTCCTGCGCCCTGTATTTTGATTTTCGGTTTGTGTTTTTTTTCGTCCTTGGCCGAAATGGCCGAATTTCGGGAATTTTAAATTTTTCGGCAAAATCTCGGACGAAATTTCAAAATCAAAATCTGAAAATTTGGCCAAAATTTGGCCGAAATTTGGCCGAAATTCGGACGAAATTCAAACAAGATTTGAAATAAAACAGGCCATAAATATAGCAGCGCAACAACCATCAGGTTTGATCATGTAAATTTCAGCAAATAAGCTCTAGGGATTAATAAAACTGTACCTGTCCAACATAACAGGCACACTTTAGTTATAAAGTGGCCTCCAACATAACCCTTAACAGTCCAACATCAGTTCAACCATCACAGCATAGTTCAGAGTCTAAATAGTCCGGTACAGCCAACAGACTTAAAGTATTACACATAGAAACAACAGCTCCAAAAGACAACTATCAAAGCATGACATTGAAACAGCAGCTCCAAGCTTGCCTACATCCAAAAGCTTCTTGATACCCTTGGTTATTCTTCAAGTGCCATTTCTGGTTTAGAGAAAATAGAGGAAGGGTCAGGATGGAGGTAGTTCTGCATCGGAATTATTTTCTGCCACTTTGTGCATTAAAAATAAAATGGACTAACAGGACAAGTCGCTAGTAGAACAATAGTCAAATTTATGCATGCTCATGAATCAAATAACAAATCTACTACAGCAATGTAGTTTTATATTCACCAAAAAGCTTCAGGAGCAAAGGTAAAATGCCTCCATATACTAGAATGATGAATTATAGTTTACAGTTTTTACTCCAGCACAACAAAACTCTAAGGATACAAAGAAAGCAACATAGACACAAACAGCCCACTGTTGGCTTGGACTAGCCATTTGTCAATTGTCATACAAAAGGAAAATCCACGGTGAAAAATGTGAATCAAAATTCATGCATAAGCTCAAACATATTGCAGGACAAATACAGTGGTTAATATACCTATAAAACAACAGCTCCAAGCTTGCATACATCCAAAAGCTTCTTGATATCCTTAGTTCTTCATGTGGCATTTCTAGTTCATATAGAGAAAACAAAGAAAGGATCAGGATGGATGTAGTTCAACATCAGAATTTTCTTCTTCCACTTTGTGCATAATGAAATAAAATGGACTAACAGGGAGGTGTCTAATGCAACAATAGTCAAGTGGTAACATTTCAGGATAACATAAATACATTGCTTAACATGACAACGAAGGCTAGGCATGGATAGAAAGTTTATACATCTAAGAAACTAGCAGCTCCAAGTAACTAAAATTTTCTAAGCAATTATCATGAATCATAAAACACTAGAAAGAAGAGACTTGCCAGCAGATTTCTAAGCAGCGGGGTATAGGCTGTTGACGCCCTTGGTCTTCTTCTTGACAAGCCGTACAGATCTACGGGTCTCCAAATTGCCATCTGTTGGTGGTGCATCCTTTTCCACTTGAATTTGTGTCTCTTTTTCCACTTGCATTTGCGCCTCTTGCTGATCATGCATGGATGGAGCATCTTCCCCATCCTCACTCACCCCATCATTATCCTCACTCTCACTATCAACAAATACTTTCTCTTCAAAATCAATGACAGTGAATACCAGATGTATGTGTGTTTCAGATTCAGATTATATACCAAACCAAAACATTGTGAGACTCCTTTGTGACTACCAGATGCATGCATATTTCAGATTAATAATCTCACTGCTGTACGTTCAACTCATGAAGACTCACTTTTTCTTAACCCCGTATGATATATGCATTTGCCGAGCCATTTACCAGGGACCTCTCCTAAATCTAAAGCAGCACAAGCAGACACAGATTATAACCAAGAAACAAAGCAACATCAATTTGAAATTGCTCAAGAACTGAAACTGCATACACGTACTTGGACGAGACAAATTGCTGAAGACTGAAACTGCATACACGTACTGAAACTGCATCAAGAACATTTGTACCCTTCCAGTCAAGCGGATGCCCTCCATGCTGCTGCCGCTGCCCCGTGCTACTGCCTCCGTTGAACTGGTCGGCTCGCGCTCCATCAGCTCCGTTGCCGCAGCAGCTGAGCACCACGCTGCAGTCTTGGAGAAGGGCCGCAGCCACCGAGCTCCGTTGCCACAGTCTTGGACAGGAAGTGGATGGGGTGGAGGCGAGGAGATGTGGAGGAGGGCCGGAGAAGTGAGCGCCTTGGCCAGAGATGTGGAGGAGGGCGAGGAGATGTGGCCTGTGCGCAGCGGCGGCGCCGCACACAGGAGGAGGGACAGGGAACGAGCGATTCTAGGGTTGGCTGTTTCGGTTTCGTGGTTTTGTCTCAGCTGGAAGGCTCTGGAAGCTGGGCCGGTCAAAAAAATTCAAACTGGGCCAAATTATTCGGCCGATAGGCCCATATATTGGGCCCTAGCGAGATGGCCGAAATTCGGCCAAAATTTGTTTTTTTCGGCCGAAAATCAAAACGCAGCCTGCGCCTGAAGATGACATTGCGATTATGATCCACCGAGTCTCGGGTGGCGACAAGGACGTAGACCTCCAGCGGCCACTGGAGGCCCCCGCTGAGCTCCGTGACCTCAATGGAGAAGATCTGCAGGCAGGTTTCGGGGCCCGCGTGCGCGGGGGTGGGCTTGCATGTGAAGAGCATGGCTCTCACGCTCGCCGCAGCAAAATCATGGAAATACTTGAAGCCACAAAACATGGAAGTTTAAGTTTGTATCAACTTGCTCATTTTTTTAGAAATAGAGGATGACCCCCGGCCTCTGCATCTGGGAGATGCATACGGCCACTTTATTAATTATTCTCAAGGACCTTACAAAGTATTACAAACAATAAATCTGAATCCATCATCTTGGCAACATATACCGCTACTCCTATCCATATGATGAAGGGATGCTAGCTGGGCCACTACCCAAACCACTCACCTAAACCTAACATCAAAAGCCGGAAACCCCAGCCGAGCCACATACCGGGTCTGGGGCACAATCCGGTCAGACGCACTCGTGTGTCGTCGCAGCCATCTTCCACAGGTCCGTCTTCAGATTATATTGAGGCTTCTACCTTGTCTGGCCACTCTGCCATCGACGTCACCATGACGCCAGACAGCTACCTCCTCCTGTGCGAGTCCATCTCCGCGCATCGGACGCCGAGCCTCCACAGCGCCATGCCGCCTATCTCCGCCGCTATCAATGTGAGAGATGAAGTACCGCTCCACCACGGCAGGTACAAGGTAAGGAAGGGCGAGGTCCCCATCGGAGACACGACCGGAAGAGGAGCACCACAGCCACGAAACAGAAACACCTGCCCGGAGCTGCGACGCAGTAGATCAGACGGGCCGCCACCAGGAACCAGACAAGCTCGCCATGCACGCCCAGCATCCCCATGCCCAAGTCGGCACCTTCAAGAAGGTGACGACACTGTGGCGCCGCCGCCGCTTAGCCACCGGGGCTGGGGTTTTCACCCTGGCGCAGGGGAAGGGGGGAGGCAGGGGAAGTTGAGCCTCGGCGCCGCCACCAAGGAGGGAATGGCGTCCGGGACGCCATCGACGCCGTGACCGCCACCGGCGGCCAAGGGTTTCCCCTGGCCAAGCACCCTGCCGCCACCTCCGAACCAGCCACAACATCAGCAGGCGTGAGCATGCCAGAGATCCAAGCTGGCCGGAGGTCATACGTCACGAGCGGCCCAGAAGCCTCAGATCTGACGAGGGGAGCCCGGGGCCTCCCCGCACCACGACCAGCGCCCACCAGGACCTTGCTGCCTGCGCAGCCGAGGGGACCTGACCAACCTCACCGACGAGCACTCCCCGCCGCCGGAGGAGCACCGTCCGCACCAGTGAGGCCGCGGCCTCAGATCCGGGCCCTCACCATCGAAAGGGAGCGGCCAGAGGCCTCGCCGCCGCCCTCATAGGCAGCCGCGGGGGGGCCCCGGTGACCGCCTCAGGCAGCGGCGAGGAGGAGGGGAAAGGGGAGGTGGCGGCACGAAGGAACCCTAGGTCGCCCCCGAGTCGCCCTCGGGAGAGCGACGCGCGGGGGTGGGGGGGTGAAACAGAGATCTCAATGACGATCACTAATCAAAGAGGAAATATTTGAAATAATTAGACAGTACAACTCTTCGAGGAACCTTGGGAAATTTAGTACAGTATCTCAATGTAGATAGTGCACAATGTATATGTTCAAAGCTTCAGGTATAAGATCATAGTAGATATCTCCATTTCCGAACCTAAAAATTCTAAAATAAAATTGCAGCATGCTTGACACAAAGAAACTAATTTTGTGAATTATTTGTATCGTTCCAATTTTTATTGGGTGTATATCCTAAACATGAGGTGTGCAGTACAGAAATGAAAGAGTATAACGTTGATATATAACCATCCTATTAATTTATGATTTGCTACAAAAAAAATCTAGATTGGTAAAAAATGAAGGAAGTGTATGGAAACAACAGTAGATCCATCATTTGATCGAGTTAATTACACGATAGTACCACATCTGGGGCGGTGGTGGCGAATTGATACCATTTTTGAAAAAAATTACGTGTCAGTACCACATTTGAGTCGAACCGTTGCGAATCGGGCTAAACCTCATATTTCTAAGTATTGAAGCTGGAACTGACCGCCCGGGCCCACGCCTCAGCTACTACACTGGCGAATCGGTACCCGCCCGCTCGCTCGATAGGTGCGGTCCGGCTCGAACTGGACCGGCCCGTGCTCTGTCTCTCTCTCCTTTCCTCTGTTCCTCTTTTTGTCGATGAACCCTAGCTCCACCGCACGTCTGTATGGCGATGGCGGCGGCGACCCCGGGCGGTGGTGGCGGCAGCGGCGGTGGCGGCAACGGAGATGGCGGCGGCGCAAATAATCCCCTCTTCGGCAGCCGCGCGGCAGGAGGAATCGACGAGAGATCTCCAATCGAGGGCGGCGACGGCTACTCGAGCTCTGACTCGTATTCTAGCAACGACGACGAGTTCATGGAGCCCGCACTGTCCATGGAGCAGCGGGTACGGCTGGCACAGCAATGGGTGGCGAACCCTAGCTGTAGCCACGAGCTGACCCACGGCTTCGGCGGCGTCCTATAAGTTTTCTCTCTTTTTTTGTTCTCATTTAATTTGTAATTAGGGTTATAGTGTATTGATTAGGCAAATTACATGTGAATTGTAGTTTATATGAAGACATATGGAATGTTAGGATCCATTTTGACAATAATGATCTGTTAGAGAGGAAGTTAAGCTGTTCAGTATCTGAATATGGTTGCTTTGATGGAAACACAAGGCTTTAGTATTGATGATTCACTGCTGTTTTACATGGAGACCCCAGGAGAGCAGGGTTTGGAATTGGTTGATAGTAATGTTAAACTACAGTTGATCAAGAGGCAGAATGAGGAGAGTTTGGTGTTTAATTTGTTATTTAGGGCTTGTCCACCAGCTGTTAATGTAGCATAGAAGGATTTTGCAGAGAAGCAAAATTTAGATCCTATTGTTTATTCTGAGCCTGTGGTTTATGATCTGGTTGATCCTCCTGTTTATGATGTTGATCAGCAAGGTGTTGCTTATGAACGTCAGAGTAGCTGCTCTATTGCACCTGTAGGCCCTGCTGTTTTAACACAAGAGAGCAGGAGTGTTGTAAATCCAAAGTTAAAAGAAGTTGTGGAAGAAGAACAAGATGGCTATGATGCCAGTTATGCATCTTCATCTGAAGGGCAATATGATAGTGACACTAACCCTTATTATATGGGGGATTTAAGGCCTAACTATAATGAGGAAATGAATAATGCTGAAGACATGGAGATGGAAGAGGGAAACAGACAGAGAGAACCAGAAGAGGAAGAGGAAGAAGTACAAGAACAAAACGAGGAAGAAACAGAGGAAGAAGAATCAGAAGAAGAAACAGAGGAGGAGGAACCAGTGCATTATGAGGATGACACAGAGGTAGAGGAATTATTTGAATTGGAGGATGATGAGCCTATTGTTCAAGAAGAGGAAGAAAAAAATATTTGTGCCAGCAAAGAAGAAGCAGAAGCTGCAAGTAAGGAGGGGACCAACAACAAGGTCACATTCCAGTGTTTTAGAAGAAGTGCAACCTGATTGGAAACCATCATCAGATGAAGAAGATAATAGTTTACTTAAGGACATTGAAGATGATGGGTTTCAGCCACTAGCATTTGTGCTACCTGAAAAAAGGAAGAGCAGGGCAAAGAAGAGGCCACCTAGAGTATGGTACAATGAGGATTTGGAGCAACCACACCAACAACTACAACTGCAAATGTGTTTCAGAGATCAACATCAATTTAGAGATGCTGTGTTAAGCCTGCACATCACTCAGTGCAGAGACTTCAAGTATCACAGGAACTCAGATCAGAGGATCATTGTGCATTGCAAGAATTCATAATGCAAGTTCTGCATTGTGGCAGCTGTTATAAAAGGGGAAAACACTTTTGCAATTAAGAAGATGAGATTACAACACACTTGCCCTAGTTCTACTGAAACAAGCAGGGTAAGTGCCAAGTGGCTTGCAAAGCAATATGAGCCACTATTCAGATCTGATGTCAGTACTAGCATACATACACTTATTGATGCCTGCATGGAAAAGTATGGTGTGGATGTGCCCAAGGCAATGGCATATAGGGCAAAAAACCTAGCTGTTGAGGCTGTGTTGGGAGATCATAGGAAGCAATACCCAAAGCTGAGAGACTATGCTCAGACTGTCATGGATACAAACCCTGGAAGTAGGGTTGTAGTCACCACTGTAACTCCAGCACCCACTCAAGAAATCCCACATCCATGACCCAGATTCCATGCAATGTTTTACTGCATCAATGGAGCAAGGGAGGGATTTCTACAGGGGTGTAGACCATTCATTGGTTAGTTCATTTTAGCTTGTGCACTACTTTGATTTTTTTTAGTTTCAATAGCTTGCACATATAAATGCATTTAACATGTTATGTTTACATCATGTTTTAGGTGTTGATGGATGTTTTATCAAGCTGACCACTGATGCACAAATCCTTGTTGCCACTGGTAGAGATGGCAATAACAACATATACCCACTGGCATTTGGCATTGTTGGACAAGAGGACAAAGCAAACTGGTGCTGGTTTCTACACCAACTGAAGATTTGTCTTGGAGGAGAAGTTGGACAGTATGGTCCATATACTATAATGTGAGACAGACAGAAGGTATGTCTATCCACCTTGCATTGCCTGCTAAATATGTGTTGACATGTGTATTACACATTAGCTTAGCTGTTTAAATTGTGTGCACCAGGGGCTACTGTATGCAGTGAGTAAAGTTTTCCTAACAGTAATCAAAGATTCTGCTTAAGACACATATATGCAAACTTCCAAAATGCTGGCTTTAGGGGGGAAGACCTTAAGAAGTGCATGGATAATGCTAGTTATGCATATAATGAACACAAATTTAATAAAGCAATGGATGATCTCAAAGCTGAGAGTGAGCAAGCTTGGCAGTGGCTTAGTGCAATACCCAAGAATACCTGGGCTAGGCATGCATTTGACACAAATTGCAAGACTGACTTAGTTGTCAACAATTTGTTTGAGGTGTTCAACAAGTACATCCTAGATCATAGGAAAAAACTAATAAGAACTATGTGTGATGGCATAAAGGATAAGCAGATGGTCAGGTGGCATAGGAATAGAGAGAGTGGAAAGGAGGCTAGATGGGAGACCACACCACATTACAGTGAGAAGTTGGAGAGTGAAAAGGAAAGGGCCAGGTACTGCAAACCCATTCAAGCAGGTGTTAACTTGTGGCAAGTAACTAGTGGGGAGCAAACACATGCTGTAAATTTGGAACTTGAAACCTATGGTTGCAGAAAGTGGGACCTCAGTGGCATCCCATGTAACCATGCCATCTCAGCAATTAACAAGGCAAAAAGGTTTCCAGAGGACTTTGTAAGCAAATTTTTCAAGAAACCATATTACTTGGCAGCATATGAACCTATGATATATCCTGTCCCTGGTGAGCATGACTGGACAAAGACCCAAGGTCCAGACATAGAACCACCAGCATTTAAAATCAAGAAAGGAAGAAGGAAAGAGAAGAGGATAAAGGGAAAATTTGAACTTCCAAAGCCAAAGTCCACCTCAAGAATAGGGACAATTACTTGTAGCAATTGTGGATTGCAAGGGCATAAATACACAAGTTGCCTTAAACAGTTGAAACCTGAGTTGGCCTTAAGAAAGAACAAACATGTGGTAAGCCCCTTTGAACTACTTCTTCAGTTTGTTGTTTCTGTAAATTACCTTTCTCCCTTGTACATTTTTTACTTTTAGTATTATTAAGTGTGTTTCCTTTGAATTGTTTTCCAAGCCTGCTGCAAGGAATTCACAAGGAAGAGGTGTTGCTCCTACAGCTCCTGCAGCAACACCTAGAGTTGCTTCAGCAACACCTAGAGCTCCTGCACCAACAACTAGAGCTCCTGCACCAACAACTAGAGCTCCTGCACCACCAACAACTATAGCTTCTGCACCAACAACTAGAGCTCCTGCACCAATACCAAGAGCTGCTCCAGCTGGAGGAAGAACTGGAAGTGCTACTGGTAGAGGTGGTGGAAGTGGTGCTGGTAGAGGTGCTGGAAGAAGGTCTGGTGGTGGAAGAGGATCTGGAAGAGCATCTTCTAGTGCTCAATCTTCTGCTGGGAGAGGTGCTCATTCTTCAAGGCCCTTCTCTGCCCCAAGGCAGTATGGTGCCTCAACTTCTAGTGCTCCTCCACCAACTGATGGCACACACACTGGATGGATGGCCTGGTTCAATGCTAGTAGAGGTGGCAGAAGGTGATGCAAACTCCAGTAACTTGTGTTGCTGCTACAATGTGCTTTATTTTGGTTTGATGCCACTGCAGCAACTTGTGTTGATGATACATTGTAGCAATATTTTGGTTTCATGCCACTGCAAGCAACTTGTGCTGATGATACATTGTGCTTTATTTTGCTTTGATGACACATCAACAACTTGTGCTCATGCTACATGTGTATTATTTAGAGTTTGATGCCACTAAAGCAACTTGTGCTGATGCCAATGGATATCTTGATGGTTCTGTTGGGGATAACTTAATGGTTCATGGATTTATGCCACTTGGGTGGATAACTTGATGGTTCATAGATTGATGCCATTTGGGTGGAATAGTTGATGGTTTATGTTCATTTGTTAATGTTATTGTTTTGCTATTTGGTCATGTGGATGAACCAACCTAAACCTAAGCAGATGGGTTTACGGTGCCTCGGGGTCGATGAAGCCACCTAAGCCTAACCATTAGGGTTTACGGTGACTCGGAGTCGATGAAGCCACATAAGCCTAACCATTAGGGTTTACGGTGACTCGGGGTCGATGAAGCCACCTAAGCCTAACCATTAGGG